>NW_026782134.1:600000-821449 GCF_031769215.1 Ylistrum balloti | reverse complement strand
TCGGTTCAGATGGTTATACCGTGGAAGTTTTCTTTTTTATTTATTTAAAGTTAGAATGTAGATATCCGTTCACACACACAGGCACTCGAGGCCAGGATATTATTTTTTAAACATTGATTTTTGTTTTAGCACTCATAACTGACGTTATTTAAACGAAATATCAGCAGAATTCAAGTTTATGTGCCGGTTGACAAATCCGAGGTCCACGGTCATTAAAAATACACAAGGCAAGCAACTCCAGATTTTAAAAAATCGACCCCTCGCTTGGAAACTGGCTCAAAAATGTAGTTATGATAAGTTCCTTGTAAAACAATATGTATCCGTAGGTAGTGTGTATATTTACCTTTTATTTGGTGCATAACATTACAGGCAACGAGAAATTCACAATACGTACATGAGATTAACATCTCAATAACCGGAGATTTTATCGTCCATGTAATTATCTTTGACGGAAGTAACATGCCATTTCAAGGGCGGTCACTCCGACTTTTTGGGAGAGGAGTTCCGGATAGCACTATACCAGTGAACAGGTAAGAAAGATTCCGATGTCATTACGCGCGTAACTTCAAAATAGATATTTTTATTTCTACAAAAACATTTGCAGGGATGGAAAAATAATGGCTGGGCAAAAAAGTCCACATTTGCCAACTCGGATACAATATCATGGTAAGGGATTATACAGAATGCATCAACTTTCAATCAAGCTGGCGGTAATGAGAATTTTTTTTTCAAAAAAAAAAAAAAAAAATAGAAAAAAATCATGCAGATAATGAAAAAAGGGCGCAATTTATGAAAAATATCGTGGGGGAAATATATTAACTTAGAAATTGGAAATTAAATGATTTTTTCCATAGTGATTTTTGTCAAGTTATTGAGAATATTTGAAAAGAAATACATATTACTTATTAACCAAGAGGCCCAAAGGGCTTGTATTGCTACAGGTACTGTATGTTTTGGCAAACATCCATACAATGGACTTCCTGACCAAATATCATGACCCAAGGCCTTTTTGGTTATCAGAAGATGTTATTTAAGGGTTTATCCATGACCTTGAATATAATGTCAAAGTAATATTTCATTATCTGCATGATTTTTTTCTTATTTTTTTTTTTTGAAAAAAAAATTCTCATTACCGCCAGCTTGATTGAAAGTTGATGCATTCTGTATAATCCCTTACCATGATATTGTATCCGAGTTGGCAAATGTGGACTTTTTTGCCCAGCCATTATTTTTCCATCCCCGCAAATGTATTTGTAGAAATAAAAATATCTATTTTGAAGTTACGCGCGTAATGACATCGGAACCTTTCTTACCTGTTCACTGGCATAGTGCTATCCGGAACTCCTCTCCCAAAAAGTCGGAGTGACCGCCCTTGAAATGGCATGTTACTTCCGTCAAAGATAATTACATGGACGATAAAATCTCCGGTTATTGAGATGTTAATCTCATGTACGTATTGTGAATTTCTCGTTGCCTGTAATGTTATGCACCAAATAAAAGGTAAATATACACACTACCTACGGATACATATTGTTTTACAAGGAACTTATCATAACTACTTTTTTTGAGCCAGTTTCCAAGCGAGGGGTCGATTTTTTAAAATCTGGAGTTGCTTGCCTTGTGTATTTTTAATGACCGTGGACCTCGGATTTGTCAACCGGCATATAAACTTGAATTCTGCTGATATTTCGTTTAAATAACGTCAGTCATGAGTGCTAAAACAAAAATCAATGTTTAAAAAATAATATCCTGGCCTCGAGTGCCTGTGGTTTACTAACGCAACAGTTACGCACTGTAACGGTATCCGCAAAGTACTTACATGTATCTGTCATATTGAATTTAGTCCATAGTAAATATAATGTACTTGCCCTTAGTATGGGTGTATTATGTACTGATAATGACTTACCTTCACTACAAATACTGTACCTGTAATTAATTTTATAATTGCTATGTTATTATATTGTACTACATTTATATTCATAGAAATTGCAAATATTACTTTACCTAATGTAAGCATCAATTATGCTTAAAAATGATGATATATGTGCATGGCATATTTACATATTTTGTGAAAATTTGTGGGCCTGCAACACCTTGCTGTTAGCGGGCTCCTTAACCCCTGTGTGATGTTGACCTACAAACTTATCATTATAGTACATATCTTGCACATAATCGTATTTACACAAATGTATTAATACCTATTTATCATTATGCTACCCACATAATATGTATGTCTCAAAGTTAATCCTAATTTATATGACAATTTACTTGACATGTTGAATTAAAACTATAACTTACAATGTCTCTTCCACATATACTCTATGGAATTATATTAATTCGATTCTTTTCATGTGCATGTGCAGCTATCTTATAATGTACATGTATACTTTAGTATACTATCTATAATGTATTTATGTTTAATTGTACCGTAAATGTTATGTATCCATGTTCTATATTATCTGCACTCTTCATTTGTGCGGTAATATAGGGAATATAGTAACTCATATTTAAGTTGTACGCTATAACATTCCAAACACATGATCAGTACTCGGATTGTAATCTTATTGTTGACATCAGCATTCCTTTTTTAGTTGAACAAGACCACTCTGTTAATAAATCTATGGTAAAAAAAATTTAGGAGATGGTTTTACTTAAGCTTCAAGCTTGTTACCAAATCCTCTTGATCAAGTTTTGAATTATATGAATATCTCAATGTTGAATATTGAATAAAATATTTTTAAAACTAATTATCCTTGATGGTACTCAAACTTCTACAACACTAAAAGCTCTTTAACATTTTGCAGCAATCTCGGGATTAAACTTGAATTACTCCGAGACCCCGGTAATTTGGATAGGTAACAGAAAATACAGTAACGAAAGTCTCGAGACTCAATGTGATATACAGTGGGGAAATACTAAATTTTAACTTATTAGGTATTGACTATGATGTTGACTTACACAGAATTACAAAATCGACTTTGACAAAAATATAGTAAAATTAAAAGCTTTGATTAAATCATGGAGTAGAAGAATCCTCATCCTTATAGGCAAAATAACTGTTATAAAAACGTTACTTATCTCTCAATTAAAAGATATATTTATAGCCTTTCCTAATACATTTAAACTATTCATACTTTAACTATATGAATTCCTATGGAAAGGGAAACCTGATAGAATTAAAAGAGAAGTGATTATTAAAAGTCATAAAGAAGGAGGATCGAAAATGATTGACCTTTCATTACTGCTCTAAAAACTACATGGGTAAGATGACTATATAAAGATACAGGTAATTGTACTTTTATAGTTGAATCTTTATTTAACAAATTACATTTAGCCAATTGTGGTTTGGAAAAAAGGAAAGAAATGTTTTCATAAGTTTCTTACCGGTTTTGGAAGCATGGATGATTACTATTATTGCAGAGAATATAATTAATTCAAAAACCCAATCTGGTGTAATTCAGAAATAAAAATATGTTGTCAACCAGTTTTCAATAAGCCATGTTTTGAGAAAGGCGTCTATTTTTTATAGCTTTCTCACAGCTGACGGTAATTTTCTTAGTTTTGAGGAATTAAGAGAAAATACAAGTTAAAGATAGACTTTCTCACATTTCATGGCCTAAAAAGTTCAATAAAAACTTTGGTGCTGAAAAACTATTTTCTTCCATTACCACAACTCCAAATAAATCTTCCACGTATACCTATCAACTTAAAATTATTGTTGAAAAGTCCTAAAAGGGTTGGGGGACATGTGTATGGTTCTAACTAGAAATAAATGTAGGCCAACAACTCAAAGGAAATGGGAATGACTATTTGATCTAAACGGCAGCGAGTCGGGAAAAGTCTATAAAAGCCCTTTTCTGACAACATCTAATCCAAAATTACAATGGCTTCAATATAGAATTAACCATAGGATTTTAACCATAATCACCTTTCCGCACAGATTAACCTTGATACAATCCCCTCTTTGTAGTTTCTGTAAACGTTTTCCTGAAACTTTAGAACATTTACTATTTATTTGATTGTGAGGATATTCAAAAGTTCTTTGTCACAGGTACTCATCAGGAATAATATGTATTTTGATTTTTCAAGAGAACATTTCATTTTTAGTAATAAAACAGATCAATTCTCAAATCTTCTCTACCTTGTCATTAAAAGGTGTATATATGATGCATCGTGTTTACATTTTCAGCCTGATGTCAGAGAGCTAATTAATTACATACAACTTGAACTGAAAGTAACTAAAATTAATAATTAAATGGACCTTAATCAGAATCATTTCCTTACACAAGCTATAGATAACTGGTTTAAATTATAAACCAGTATTGAATTTGATAAATGTATTTACCTTAACAACTTAGATATACATATTTTTAATAAAACATATTTACTACCTTGGCAATACAAATGTGGAACTGGATGACTTGCTAGGTGTTTTTTTTTTTTTTTTTTGTCATATATAAATTTATATCTATATTGTCATGTTTAGGGACAATGTCAATAATGATATTTAACTCTAAAGTGATTTTATCAATATTAACTCCACTGATTTTATAACAAATTTTCAATCAATAATGTATATGTTAGCCTGTCTTGTTTTGTCTTGTCAAACTTGATGGGAGTCCTGACCCAACAATGGTTAAAGGTAACAGGTCATTTTACTGTCAGTTCACCCTGTAGTAAAATGCAGTGTCACCGGGATACAGCTATCGAACATATTTGCATACATACGGACTCAATTCGTCATCAAGCAACAAAATCTACACTTCCTGAATTTTATTATCATAATTTCGATATACTTTAGAATCGAGAAAGTTTTATAAACTGCTTTTGGAAAGTGTTTTTTATAGAACAGGTTATATATCAAAGCAGTATCAACGCCACAAATTTGTGGTTGGGCTACATATAAAGCATTGGCCTCGTCTTTCAAAGCATTTATTATATATATAATCAAGGCAACCTACATCTTTAGCCTAGTGAAACGACCCTATTGATGAAAACGTGATTTTTGCTAAGTCCATCAATGTATCAATATCTTTGGAAGTGGTGTGAATCGAGATTTTTTTCTCCTGATTTGGTACATTAACAATATTGTACCTGACCTGTCCTAAAATCATCGAAACTGTCAATTTTCAGTTGGTCGGACACTCTTCTGACAATGATCTGACACAAAATTCTTGTAATTTCGCTCCGCCATTTTGGCTTGAGAAAATACTTATTGCGAGTTCAAAATCTAATGAGCCAACCAACGCAAAGGTTTCGGGGGAGGGGGGGTGTTTACTTTTTTCTGGATCATGCACATGTTATACTGTCTGCGTTCTGGCCGTTTTCACAATCATATAAAACAGCTGATTTAGGTGTAAGCACATGCAGAGTAGAGCTGTGTAGTCATGAACAAAAGCAAACGGTTCGCTTGCAGCATCGGGAAATGAAATAACTGTATTTTACTATATTCGTTGAGGTAAACCGGAAATGTAAATATTTACTTACTGTCTTGTCGAAACAATTAACTAAATACTTCACGGGAATATTTAAAATGAAATTGTAGCTCGGAGAAAATGAAAGTGTACAAACTCATAGAAGCTTCGACACTACTTTGGTGTTAGCAATATTAAGAGTGACCATCTCTGGCACCATCGTAAACCGAGTCTTCCCTAATGTTACACCGTATCTACCGACCAAGTTGAAGCTGTTGAATCGTGAATGTAGGTGTAAGGAAAGACAACTCCAAGTAGATTACATCACCGTCGATTCCAGTATCATTAAAACAAAAAACGCGCATAAATACAGTGCACCGCGAAAGCAATTGTTTTTGCAATTGCACAAGCGGACGTCTTAATCGCGAAAACACCAATATTACGACTTAAGCTTGAATTTATCCTGAACTGACTTATACAGTCTTATATTTGTCACCGCCATCTTGGTCCTTTATTAATACGTCATGATTCACAGACTTTCATATATATGTTTAAATTACTAAATGTAAGCTCGTCTTTCAGATGTATGAACCTAAACCAATGTATGGCCTAGTTTAATTTGTTATTGTTGTTGATAAATAAGATGCTTCGTGCCAGTTGGTCAACTGTCAAGGTCATAAATAATTTAGAAGAAAAAAAAATTAGAGAAATTTTCCAATTTCAAAATTTACACAGCTTTAATAAGGAATGTAGTTTATGGATAGCTTGTGAGCAAGCGTTATTGTTGACAATCCCAGCCAAAATATTGATCCAATACATTCATTGCCAAAATAGGGTTAGAGCATGTATGTACTAGATTAATTTTCTTCGGAATGGATAGAACTGTAGACAGATAGCGAGCAACAATCGGAAATCTACTGCGTTGTCCGTTCGTCTCTAGCCGACTTGACTCATCGCAGAGTTGACGACCTGTTGTTGATGTAATGCAGTATGACTACCCAAATTTATTTCTAGTATCTGGTAACCATTTTCCGTATTATGACGCACTTGTCGTCTGCTTTGAGCGCACAAGACAGAAGCTCGCTTACAAGGCTGGTGTCGGCTAGCACCCAGCTCTATCGATTTTTACTGGTAGTTTTTTTAAGTCCGCATAAACTGTGTATATCTAACATAGGAGAAAACCGGGTCTTAGCTAAGGAAATAGGTCAGAGCAACACAGTCTTGTCTGAGAAAGGGGGGATGGCGGTTCAGGGCAGCACCATCTACGTCATACCAAGTATCGATCGCTGTCCTCTGACTGTATGAAACAGTGGAAAGAACGACAACAGGACGTCGTGTCACTGTCTTATTGCCGAGCTGTTGTTTACGTCCTCAAGTGTCGTACGGGGTCGTCTGTACGGGGTCTGTACGGGGTCAGTGTCGTCTGTACGGGGTCGTCTGTACGTCGTCTGAACGGGGTCTTCTATACGGGGTCTTGGGTCGTTTGTACGGAGTCGTTTGAACGGGGTCTTCTATACGGGTCGTGGGTCGTCTGTACGGGATCTGTACGGGGTTCAGGGTCGTCTGTACGTCGTTTGAATGGGGTTTTCTATACGATGTCGTGGGTCGTCTGTACGGGGTCAGGGTCGTCTGTACGGGGGTCAGGGTCGTCTGTACGTCGTTTGAATGGGGTCTTCTATATGGGGTCGTGGGTCGTCTGTACGCTGCCAGGGTCGTCTGAACGGCGTGCTTTGTGACTTGCCCTCGTATTGCAGATATTTTCAGCGTATCTCGTTATCAAAATGTGGGCCTGTTGTTTTCCTTCAATTGTTTTTACCGTAGAAAACAGGACTGCGCAGGCTCTGTACTGATATGAAACTGAAGACGTTAATATTTTGGGGTATATTGTCAAAGCTGTATAAGAACAGTAAAATGGCTTTTCTGTGTGAGTAAATAGACAATCTAAATATGTGATTGTAATTGCAAGTGTATTAAACAGAATTACCTCAGTCCCTATGGTAACCGTCAGTACTTGGTCCGCACGTGACCATGGAAAGATGACCGCGTGTATATACCGTAAGATCTTTATTATGATGGCGCATGTGAGGATCTCATCCAAAAATTTACATTCGCTAAAACGTACAAAACAAACAATAGTGACTCAATTCTTTGCACCTTGAAATAACACATGTTAAATGTCACCAGAAATTATGCCACTTTTGGTTGTACGCCCACTTTTCCTAGCAAAACTGCCTTCATCAGTCTTAAGACACGGTTCACTATCCATAGAGATAATGCACACTTCATTTGTTATGCGTAGTCTTCTGATTCCAAAAGTGAGGTTAATCTTAGCCATCAGACCAGGAAAACGCTATCAAAAATCAGAAACCATATCCACATTCCCTTGAAACCTTAACTATTCAAGTCTTAAAACACTAATCGATAAAATAGAAACAATGCTAAGACTGTCCTTTGACCCTTGATATTGATCCCAGACACCAGATCCACCAAAGTGTTCGAAGTCTCTCCACTTACCCTAGAAACCATACCCACCAAAGTGTTCGGAGTCTCTCCACTGACCCTAGAAACCAGATTCGCCAAAGTGTTCGAAGTCTCTCCACTGATCCCAGAAACCAGACCCACCAAAGTGTTCGGAGTCTCTCCACTGACCCTAGAAACCAGATTCGCCAAAGTGTTCGAAGTCTCTCCACTGACCCTAGAAACCATACCCACCAAAGTGTTCGGAGTCTCTCCACTGACCCTAGAAACCATACCCACCAAAGTGTTCGGAGTCTCTCCACTGACCCTAGAAACCATACCCACCAAAGTATTCGGAGTCTCTCCACTGACCCTAGAAACCAGATTCGCCAAAGTGTTCGAAGTCTCTCCACTGATCCCAGAAACCAGACCCACCAAAGTGTTCGGAGTCTCTCCACTGACCCTAGAAACCAGATTCGCCAAAGTGTTCGAAGTCTCTCCACTGACCCTAGAAACCATACCCACCAAAGTGTTCGGAGTCTCTCCACTGACCCTAGAAACCATACCCACCAAAGTATTCGGAGTCTCTCCACTGACCCTAGAAACCAGATTCGCCAAAGTGTTCGAAGTCTCTCCACTGATCCCAGAAACCAGACCCACCAAAGTGTTCGGAGTCTCTCGACTGATCCCAGAAATCAGATCCACCAAAGTGTTAGAAGTCTCTCCACTGACCCTAGAAACCATACCCACCAAAGTGTTCGGAGTCTCTCCACTGACCCTAGAAACCATACCCACCAAAGTATTCGGAGTCTCTCCACTGACCCTAGAAACCATACCCACCAAAGTATTCGGAGTCTCTCCACTGACCCTAGAAATCATACCCACCAAAGTATTCGGAGTCTCTCCACTGACCCTAGAAACCATACCCACCAAAGTATTCGGAGTCTCTCCACTGACCCTAGAAATCATACCCACCAAAGTATTCGGAGTCTCTCCACTGACCCTAGAAACCATACCCACCAAAGTATTCGGAGTCTCTCCACTGACCCTAGAAATCATACCCACCAAAGTATTCGGAGTCTCTCCACTGACCCTAGAAATCATACCCACCGAAGTGTTCGAATTCTGTCCCCTGACCATAGAAATCATATCAACAAAAGTGTCCGGAGTCTCTCCACTGACCCTAAAATATCGACCAAAGTGTTCCGAGTCTCTCCACTGACCCTAGAAATCAAATAGACAAAATTGTTCGGAGTCACTCCACTGACCCTTGAAATCATATCAACAAAAGTGTTCGGAGTCTCTAAATTGTCCTTAGAAACCATTTCTACAAAAGTGTTCCGAGTCTCCCTCCACTGTCCATAGAAACCGCATTCACTGACACATTTCAAACGTTCGAAATTATTGCAATGAATCTCGTTCCCTCAGCAGAAATCTGTTATTGTTTTTCATTGCTATCCAATCGATTGTATTTGTTGAATATGTTTACTTTAGGCTGATTAGGAACAGACAAGAACGTTTACGCGGATCATCAAAAAAACAAATGATTTGTCTTAGTGTGGAAAGTTCACGTAACGGTCAACGATACCATCTTGTTTGTAACGATGATCTGGCCAAAACAGCTATGGGAGTAGATACTAATTTGTCGATTTACCGACTTTATGTAAATCGTTATGGTCGTCTGAAAGTGTTGTTTACTTATTTAATAGGCAGCCACGGTTACTGCATTCATAATAATGTATTTTCCAGTCATAATATCTATCAATATACAATAACACAGCGTTGTTCGTGTACGTACACAACTTTACTCGCGACCTGGTAGCTGTATATTTACCTACCTGGTAATATTAGTCATGGACAAGTCGCTCCTCATCACCTAGCATGAAGTCAAGTGAGTGAGACATTAATTTATCAACAAATTGTATATCTTTCCTCTTTAACTGATTGCAAAATACGGTGTTTACAGATCAGAAGATAGCTTGCAGACGGTTGAAATTTTGGAAAGTGAGTCTACTGTGTTCATCAGAGCCCAACTTTCGAATCGTCAACACTATTGCGTGTTTGTATATCACATCTGTAGTAAAATTCTGTTTATCTAAATTATCAAGAGAATCTGGAATGACATGACACCTTCATCACATCACATTCGACAAGTCGATTGAGGTTCATATAAAAAAAGTCACCAATTGTTTTTTGTATGTTTTATGTCACAGAAGCATTCAAAATTGCGACATGGATTATCCAAGTTATGGATCAATATATGTTCGATGTCTTAGAAGTTAAAAAAAATCTGAAATCATCGAAATACTTTAAGAAAACATGTGGAAGATTACACTTGTAAAATAAGTAAGTCGTCCGGTTTTTGGAAACAAAATATGAAAACAAATGTTCTACATTAACAGAATAATACGTTACCCTTCTACAAATATCAGTTTGGTTTGGAAACAATAGGAAACGTTTTCTTTTTCAACTAAATGTTTGTATATCCCCAACTCTCCTCTGCTACTAATATCTAACATGTACTGATCCATACCCCGGAATATATTTCACAAATCATCAGTCACACGCGCGGACATTCGCACTAGGGCTAGTTCTCCAAGCATAACTATGGCTCTGTAGCTACACCCTTCTCTCTCTCTCTCTCTCTCTCTCTCTCTCTCTCTCTCTCTCTCTCTCTCTCTCTCTCTCTCTCTCTCTCTCTCTCTCTCTCTCTCTCTCTCTCGTTAAGGGATATCATGGTGACAATGGGACGTTGGAGAACTAGCCCAATTTGTGTTTCATTTCACTATTTACATTTACATCTGTGTATATCTATATCACTCCAAGCACGAATTCCCATGAGCAAATGACACGAATAAAATGACAAAGATAATATAATACTTAGGAATCGTCATATATGCAGCTGTCTTTAATAGTAAGGTAGGCCTTATACTAAATCCTTAGTTCTCAAAACACTGTGATACATTTTAGAGAGAGAGTAGGAAAACATTAGAAACGGAATATGACTCTGAAATTTTAACAAAGGAATGTTGTTTCTTTGATGACATAACCATTTGTTGTTTCGCACTTTGATCAGTCATACATTTTGAAAGGATTTAGTATAGAGGCGTGTCCTCAAAATTAAAGACTTGAATACTGAGTACTGACGCAAACAAATCCTACAAACATAGGTATATAATTATATATAAACAGTGTACGTCCAAGCCTACACCGGATATACTGGCTATACAGGCAATCATTCAACTCAGTCTTCATCTAACGCCCCCCTCCCCTCCCCATATCATATCCCTGACCCACGAACCCCCAAGAACAGTGTAGTCCCATGAAGCCCTCCCAATCAATTGGTTAAGTGATTAAACCAATGCGATCAGCCGTCCAGAAATTGATATTGTTCAGTCAAGAAACATCGAAATACCAACCCCAAGTGACAGGACAATACAGTCAACATGTGCAGCTTAATCCAGAAACATCAACCCAATGACAGCCCGTAACATGTAAAACATGAGCGTACGTCCAGAAAGTATATCACATTGCTGCCTTCGTGTGTATCCTTCCTTGACCTGAGCAGCGAAGGAAACGCCAACGTTATTTCTAAAACTTATCTTGAAAGCTGAATTATCATTACAATAGTCACGCTAGACATAAAACTGAAAAATATTATGTATATATAATGTAAACATAACGAGTATATATATTAAACCTGGGCCTCACACAAGTTTATGTACAAATCACTGTCATATGAAACAGTGGCTGTCGACTCTTTCTCCTGGCTCGGGGGATCGAACAATTCTATCCGAACGTTGTCCATGCTCTTTTTGAATTTCCTATGTTCGCTGCGGTGGTCACCGCGGTGGTCGCCCGAGCGTGATGAATTGCTCTCCGACTGGGCGGACTTCCCCGTGTGATTTGAATGTGTGCTGTCGCTCGGATATTCTGACGTATGTGGACAGCTATGGGAGAGTTCCGACCGCTCAAACCTGTCCCGTCTGTTAGAGTAGGACGATGAACTGTCCGTTGCCTTGGAGGACAGCGAGGCGTGAGACACTTCGTTGAAGTCGAGACGTAAGCCTTCCTTTTCCTCTGTAATCTTAGATAATAATATCTGTCTAGGTCTTTCTTTCTCTTTGTGATGTATGAAACACTGCATCTGAATGCGTCCCGTATCTTTACCGTTTTGTTTTAGGCGGGAAGGCGACACAATGAACTGTACATTGTTAAGTGGCTTCGTGATCATAGCTTCAGTAAGGTCAAGGTCGAGCAGAGCTGCCGCCTCAGCACTGTTCTTGCTACATGTGTTTTTCGCAATTTGGATCATCTCCTGGTTTGATTTATGCTTTTCAAACATTGGCATGAAAAAGAAGAGTATTCCCCCCAGCAGCATTGACACGCCGGAGAAAATATAGCCAGCCTTCGGTGTGTCGTAAGTTCTGTTGAGGTATACTGAAAAAGACAAAATCATTTTACCAATCAAAGTTAGATCTAAGGGAAAAGTCAAGGACCACATAGTTAATACTGGGTAGAAAACTATCGTTATTAAGTTTACAAACAATAGGAAAAGGTCGTTAATGGAATCTTTGTTTATGAGATTTAATGGAATCTTTGTTTATGAAATAAGAATGAGAGTGAGTTTTGTTGACATTTTAATGAAATAGGTACAGAGTATAACTTGGTTAACACCCCCTTCATACTACAGAGACTTACTTTTTCACCATACTTAGTGCTTCAAACTCTGTTCCATCAGTTTTAATAATTCATTTCCATAGAAATTAACCCTATAACCATATAAAACTGTAATCTTCTCACTAGTCATTCTCTTTGTGTAGATTTTACTACAGCAGTCAGTCTCTAAGACGTTTGTAGTCTGATTTCCATCATTTTATCAGCTGATTAAATCTTTTAACATGTAAATAATTGGCCGTTACTTTAAACAGGACTACACAGTTTATAAATATTTCTATGACATATTAACATCACTGCCACCTTATGTTATGCTGGTGACCTTGGTCCATTTTATACTAATTTACACTTAATGGATCATGGGAAGCCGTCTTGCCAAATCTGCTTTCACCGCATACTTACACGAGATTGGCGATCCTATCAATATTGGGATACACTGCCCCACAGCCACAAAAGCCCAAGCCCTCTCCATGATTTTGAGCTTGACCAGTTCGTACGTGTATATTTTGAGAGTGTAGTGGTAGCCTCCACAGAAGATACCGAACACCCAGGCATATAGGGCGAAGGCATTGAAGTCTTTAGCCATGATGAGGAGGAGAGTGAGCACCCCGCACGCTATGCACGAGGACTGGCACAGGTGGTGGGTAGATATAATGCACTCCTTACTCTCGCGGATGACGATGTATCCGTGAATAAGACAGCCGAGTAGGAATCCGAGACCCAGGTAAACGTTATACAGCAGTAACATGTCCTTGTCATAATGTTCTGACCCTGTCTTTATCTGAAAGGTCAAAGTAAAGGCTTTGAGAATTCTCCACCAAACAAATTGTATATTACCCCTGAGCACAACAACTCTTTGTTTGATCTAACCATTGTCCTAGGTAATAGAAATCTATAAGTAAATGTCGACTTCTATCTCTACTTACATCATATGATTACAAAACCAATAATCATTTATTATTATCCTACTGATCTTAAGATGTTGTTTCAATCATACATCATCACAGGTAATAATCAGATCGGTCCCCTTACTAACCAAAGCCTAATAGTATGTACACTTACAGAGCTCCCAAAAACCGTATATTCATTAACTATAGAAGTCTGTCTGGATTCAATTAAAGCCCTTGTAACAATCGGTGTCAAATGAGGATAGACAGTCATGATTACACAAAATAAGAAAACAAAGCTCAATTTTGAGGAATATAACAATTATTGTAAGAAATATTGACAGACAAAGAATGCTTGCTACAAACCTAGAAACGTCTTTTGATATTAAGACTAGACATCCCGACACTAATTCTTCAGTTTTAGTTCTTAGAAACAATATTATGTATATGACGTAGTTTGTTTACATGGTGGGTGTCGCCGATGAAGCAAAGGACGCTTACCCTTCTGAAGCCCCTGGTCTTATACAGTGTGTTAATATTACTTACATTATCCTACAGTGTGTTGATATTACTTGCATTATCCTACAGTGTGTTAATATTACTTACATTATCTTACAGTGTGTTAATATTACTTACATTATCCTACAGTGTATTGATATTACTTGCATTATCCTACAGTGTGTTAATATTACTTACATTATCCTACAGTGTGTTGATATAACTTACATTATCTTACAGTTTGTCATTATTTCTTCAATTTGTTATCTCTTACTCTATGTATTATCGTTTTACATTTGTGAAATATAATAAACATAAAGCTGTTGTTGGACAACAAAGAATTTTACAATACTATTAGAAATAAATACAAGATGCTATAAATGACCTTACGTTATCTATATAAACATCTCTATGTTAGTATAGTCATTACCATCACGACGAACGGGACGTAAATTCCAAGCCCCACTATTCCCGTGATAAACATGAGGGCCTGGAGGGAGCGCATCCTTAGTGCTGAAAAGTCAAAGTAGGATACATTGTTGCTATCCTCCTGATCCCGGCGACCTTTTTTCTGGGACTTAATGTGCACAATAACTTTCCGCCGTGGGTGATACATGGAGGCGGAGCGATAAAGTGATCCTGCGAAGATAGTCAACACAAGAATACCAGCTAGGCACTGAAGGGCTACCCGCCATTCTAATTTTCTGAAAAAATAAAATGAGAATAATGATTGATCAAATTGAATTCACTATAATCAGAGATGGGTTATTTGTTTAAGAATGTCTGACCGTCCGATATCTAGAAGTCATAAATGGAACATCTTCAAAAGGTACACATACACTCTACTTAGTCGGTCACAGTGCATTACAAGATGACCTATCATTCAACAGTTTTCAAATCCCAGGTGAAAGCTGTTTCAAAATTTGTTTAATGAATGCCCCTAACTTGGAGGTCAGCAGCTGAAGATTGTCATCACTACTTCTAGAAGATACTTCTAAAAACATACGTGGATTCCCCTTCATTCTTTTGTGCATGTTTTATTTTGAGATTTGAAAAAGATTATTTTTTTCCACTTTCGTAAAAAGTCTGATTGGGTTTGCTCCAGTTTTCATTGTCAATTCTACAAGATGCATACGGATCATCTGAAGAAAATGACATACAGACATCAGAATTGTGTACACATTTGTGTCGCAGTCCATTACCAAGCAATGGCAGTTTTGAGAACACATGTGAACTAAGTCATGAGTTTTTAATGTTTGATTTCAGATCAACGTCTCGACACCTCTTACTGATATTAGAGGTACACACTTTTTAACTATTCCAAGCTGTCCCTCGTGAATAATAGTATACATACAACGATTACTTACATTACCCAAAGTCAGCTTCCGGTGTTAGAACTAAATTTAGTAATTACAGTTGTTTTAAACAAATGTTATGGATGTTTGACTAACACCATGTCATGGAAATCGTTTTGTGCTGCCCAGAACAACCTTGTGTTTCCTTGTGAACTACGTTGAGAGGTACCCTGTACAGTCTCATTATACATATATATATATACATATATATATATATATATATTTAATTAATTTTTTTTTTTTTTTTGGGGGGGGGGGGGGGGTTGTACTTTTTTTGGGCGGGGGAGCTTCTATTAAAATTATTGGTAGATTATTTGTAAACAACTCTCACACATTATAAAACATCAACGTAGCTCTTTTTATTATATGTTCCGTTGTTAATGTTGTGGTGATCATTTAGTCATTCGAAGTTATTTGATGTATTTATACAGATACGTTGATGTAGATGAATACATAACAGGAGTCACTGGGTCAACCTAAACTACACGTGTAATTGTTATTGTGCTGAAGAGAGATAACTAATGCCGGATTAATTGATATATTTCCACATTGTGTATAACAAAGCGCGTTAATTAACCTCCCAGGTACAGGAAACAACGACTCCTCGGCATTAAGACGACACCTTAAAGAGGACTTCACAAGCACTACATCGACTTGGATGGTCTCATTCCCACCCGAACAGGCGTCTTTGTCCTCTTTTGTTACTCTATTTTACCCTGCTTACTTACGAGTGGTAATATCTTACTTACCTGTTGTAATATATCTTACTTACCTGTGGTAATATCTTACTTACGAGTGGTAATATCTTACGAGTGGTAATATCTTACTTACAAGTGGTAACATCTTACTTACGAGTGGTAATATCTTACTTACAAGTGGTAACATCTTACTTACGAGTGGTAATATCTTGCGAGTGGTAATATCTTACTTACGAGTGGTAATATCTTACGAGTGGTAATATCTTACTTACGAGTGGTAATATCTTACTTACGAGTGGTAATATCTTACTTACGAGTGGTAATATCTTACTTACCTGTGGTAATATCTTACTTACGAGTGGTAATATCTTACTTACGAGTGGTAATATCTTACTTACGAGTGGTAATATCTTACTTACGAGTGGTAATATCTTACGGGTGGTAATATCTTACTTACCTGTGGTAATATCTTACTTACGAGTGGTAATATCTTACTTACGAGTGGTAATATCTTACTTACCTGTGGTAATATCTTACTTACGAGTGGTAATATCTTACTTACGAGTGGTAATATCTTACTTACCTGTGGTAATATCTTACTTACGAGTGGTAATATCTTACTTACGAGTGGTAATATCTTACTTACGAGTGGTAATATCTTACTTACGAGTGGTAAGATCTTACTTACGAGTGGTAATATCTTACTTACGAGTGGTAATATCTTACTTACGAGTGGTAATATCTTACTTACGGGTGGTAATATCTTACTTACGAGTGGTAATATCTTACTTACGAGTGGTAATATCTTACTTACGAGTGGTAATATCTTACAAGATAACGAAGATCGGCAAAAACACGTGTAATAGTTTTTTCTTGATGATAAACTTCTATGTCGTCTGGATGTCTGTTACACAGGAGCGTCTAGTGAATGTTCTATTTATTCGATTGCTATCCAAGGTCGCAAAGAGCTCTCTTTTCTGCCATACTCATGTAATGGTATACTGCCGACTCGTGTCGGTATCATCGACATCTTGCACGATTCCAAGCAAAAAATTATGACATATTTGAACATAATTTTCAACTTGATTAGAAGATATTAAATGAACCATGGAGTTATTAAAAAAAGCTCCAACAACTTTGATAAAAACCGTCTCCTGTTTCGTGAAATGCGATCTATATCCTAGTACCCAGTCAGTAATTTGCATCCACAACCTTTGGTGTTTACATGTCGCAGTTGATTCGATATTCAAGGGCCTGTTTCCATTATCACGATTATCATGCAAGTAGTGGTCAACTGACGGCCAAACTCATAACACGGGATTTCAAAAGATGCACGTTGATGCCAATCATGCTCCAAGTTTTTCGGTCGTCATAGTGATCTCATTGAGAGATATGCTATTTCTTCGTGTGATATGAAGGTGGACGTGTTTGATGCTTGTTAGTGTGCGGTGTTGTATACCTTGTTCTCATTTGAGAACCTGACATACTTGAGCAAGGTTTACATAGCATGTGTCATCGTTGATGAAGCAGAACACGCTTTCTCTTCCGGAACACTTGATCTTATCTTCTCCTTGTACTTTTCAAGGAGCCTCCGTGTCAATCTTTGTTTGGTTCATATTTTGCCCTGGTTTTATTGAATTTGAGTTTGGATTATGATTATGTTGACAGCGTGTTGGTATTTCCTTTTTGTTTTTCATTGGCTGCTTCTTGGTGATTTTGTAATCACCACAGTTTCGAATGCCGTCTTGTTTCCTTGACAACTGGCCAATTGGTCGATGCTCGCTCAGCAAAAATGAAATTATTTCTCTTGATTCTCTTGGCGTAATGATTCCGTTCATCCGAACTTACGGCGCAAAGCATAAGATATGGATATCCCTTAGAAATAGACCTAACCAGCCTAGAGTGCATCATACACAACGTGCACATAGATATCAATAAATTTTCTGCTAAAGTATGCTAAAACATATTTCACGCAAAATAATGCTCGCTGTATACTGTCTCAAATGAATACCAAGAGGCTAAATGCAACAGAAATATCAACATCTGTATAATCGACCACGAAGTAGAATATTCTCCTACACCCAGCATAGTGCTCTGTGTCTTAACCGAATCCAATATTTTTATGATGAAGCGGTCTACCGGTATTTCTCTTATTCCAATGTTTTGTGTTGTTATTGTTTTTCACTTGACGTTTTTATGAACACGACAATCTTTGGATCGATACTTGATGTCCATACAGACTAGTGTTCACTAAAAATAGATCTGTGTTTCTATTTTATCGTGAGGCTCAAACATGATGACGTCGCTATGTCGATTAGAATTGGCATCAAGGGACGTTTTCATGTTCCGTCTTGCACAATCGTGAGCAGAGATGTGTTGGAAAGTTTTGGTGTTATATACCCCGTGCACGTCCTGTAGATAGTTGTGGAGTCAGAACTGCTGTCTTAAATAACTATGTGGAAGGTACATGTTGTAGATAGTTGTGGGGTCAGCACTGCTGTGTTAAATAACTTTGTAGAGGGTACGGGTTGTAGATAGTTGTGGTCAGTACTGCTGTGTTAAATAACTATGTGGAGGGCACGGGTTGTAGATAGTTGTGGGTCAGTACTGCTGTGTTAAATAACTATGTAGAGGGTACGGGTTGTAGATAGTTGTGGGGTCAGTACTGCTGTGTTAAATAACTTTGTAGAGGGTACGTGTTGTAGATAGTTGTAGGTCAGTACTGCTGTGTTAGATATATGTATGGGGGGTACGGGATGTAGGTAGTTGTGGGGTCAGTACTGCTTTGTTAAAGATAGTCGTGGGGTCGGTACTGCTGTGTTAAATAACTATGTGGAGGGTACGGATGGTAGGTAGTTGTGGGGTCAGTACTGCTGTGTTAAATAACTATGTGGAGGGAACGGGTTGTAGATAGATGTCGGGTCAGTACTGCTGTGTTAAATAATTATGTGGAGGGTACGGGTTGTAGATAGTTGTCGGGTCAGTACTGTTGTGTTAAATAACTATGTAGAAGGTACGGGTTGTAGATAGTTGTGGGGCCAGAATTCTTTGTTGAGGGTAACTGTGTGTATACAGTACTGGAGTGTTAGATAACTGTGTGTATACAGTACTGGAGTGTTGGATAACTGTGTGTTTACAGTACTGGAGTGTTAGATAACTGTGTGTATACAGTACTGGAGTGTTAGAAAACTGTGTGTATACAGTACTGGAGTGTTAGATAACTGTGTGTATACAGTACTGGAGTGTTAGATAACTGTGTGTATATAGTACTGGAGTGTTAGATAACTGTGTGTATACAGTACTGGAGTGTTAGATAACTGTGTGTATACAGTACTGGAGTGTTAGATAACTGTGTGTATACAGTGATAGTACTGGAGTGTTAGATAACTGTGTGTATACAGTACTGGAGTGTTAGATAACTGTGTATACAGTGATAGTACTGGAGTGTTAGATAACTGTGTGTATACAGTGATAATACTGGAGTGTTAGATAACTGTGTGTATACAGTACTGAAGTATTAGATAACTGTGTGGATACAGTACTGGAGTGTTAGACAACTGTGTGTATACAGTACTGGAGTGTCAGATAACTGTGTGTATACAGTACTGGAGTGTCAGATAACTGTGTGTATACAGTACTGGAGTGTTAGATAACTGTGTGTATACAGTACTGGAGTGTTAGATAACTGTGTGTATACAGTACTGGAGTGTCAGAGAACTGTGTGTATACAGTACTGGAGTGTCAGATAACTGTGTGTATACAGTACTGGAGTGTTAGATAACTGTGTGTATACAGTACTAGAGTGTGAGATAACTGTGTGTATACAGTACTGGTGTGTCAGATGACTTTGTGTATACAGTACTGGAGTGTTAGATGACTGTGTGTATACAGTACTGGAGTGTTAGATAACTGTGTGTATACAGTACTGGAGTGTTAGATAACTGTGTGTATGCAGTACTGGAGTGTTAGATAACTGTGTGTATGCAGTACTGGAGTGTTAGATAACTGTGTGTATGCAGTACTGGAGTGTTAGATAACTGTGTGTATGCAGTACTGGAGTGTTAGATAACTGTGTGTATGCAGTACTGGAGTGTTAGATAACTGTGTGTATACAGTACTGGAGTGTTAGATAACTGTGTGTATACAGTACTGTGTGTATACAGTACTGGAGTGTGTGTATAGACTGGAACTGTGTGTATACAGTACTGGAGTGTAAGATAACTGTGTGTATACAGTACTGGAGTGTTAGATAACTGTGTGTATACAGTACTGGAGTGTTAGATAACTGTGTGTATACAGTACTGGAGTGTTAGATAACTGTGTGTATACAGTACTGGAGTGTTAGATAACTGTGTGTATACAGTACTGGAGTGTTAGATAACTGTGTGTATACAGTACTGGAGTGTTAGATAACTGTGTGTATACAGTACTGGAGTGTTAGATAACTGTGTGTATACAGTACTGGAGTGTTAGATAACTGTGTGTATACAGTACTGGAGTGTTAGATAACTGTGTGTATACAGTACTGGAGTGTTAGATAACTGTGTGTATACAGTACTGGAGTGTTAGATAACTGTGTGTATACAGTACTGGAGTGTTAGATAACTGTGTGTATACAGTACTGGAGTGTTAGATAACTGTGTGTATACAGTACTGGAGTGTTAGATAACTGTGTGTATACAGTACTGGAGTGTTAGATAACTGTGTGTATACAGTACTGGAGTGTTAGATAACTGTGTGTATGCAGTACTGGAGTGTTAGATAACTGTGTGTATGCAGTACTGGAGTGTTAGATAACTGGAGTGTTAGATAACTGTGTGTATACAGTACTGGAGTGTTAGATAACTGTGTGTATACAGTACTGGAGTGTTAGATAACTGTGTGTATACAGTACTGGAGTGTTAGATAACGGTGTGTATACAGTACTGGAGTGTTAGATAACTGTGTGTATACAGTACTAGAGTGTTCGATAACTCTGTGTATACAGAACTGGACTGTTAGATAACTCTGTGTATACAGTACTGGAGTGTTAGATAACTGTGTGTATACAGTACTGGAGTGTTAGATGTGTGTATGCTGTGTGTATGTGTGTACAGTACTGGAGTGTTAGATAACTGTGTGTATACAGTACTGGAGTGTTAGATAACTGTGTGTATACAGTACTGGAGTGTTAGATAACTGTGTGTACAGTACTGGAGTACTGTGTGTATACAGTATACAGTGTGTAACTGTGTGTATACAGTACTGGAGTGTTAGATAACTGTGTGTATACAGTACTGGAGTGTTAGATAACTGTGTGTATACAGTACTGGAGTGTTAGATAACTGTGTGTATACAGTACTGGAGTGTTAGATAACTGTGTGTATACAGTACTGGAGTGTTAGATAACTGTGTGTATACAGTACTGGAGTGTGTATACAGTACTAGTGTTAGATAACTGTGTGTATGTACTGGAGTGTTAGATAACTGTGTGTATACAGTACTGGAGTGTTAGATAACTGTGTGTATACAGTACTGGAGATGTGTGTATACAGTATAACTGTGTGTATACAGTACTGTGTGTAGTGTTAGATAACTGTGTGTATACAGTACTGGAGTGTTACTGTGAGTGTTAGATAACTGTGTGTATACAGTACTGGAGTGTTAGATAACTGTGTGTATACAGTACTGGAGTGTTAGATAACTGTGTGTATACAGTACTGGAGTGTTAGACAACTGTGTGTATACAGTACTGGAGTGTTAGATAACTGTGTGTATACAGTACTGGAGTGTTAGATAACTGTGTGTATACAGTACTGGAGTGTTAGATAACTGTGTGTATACAGTACTGGAGTGTTAGATAACTGTGTGTATACAGTACTGGAGTGTTAGAGTGTGTATACAGTACTGGAGTGTTAGATAACTGTGTGTATACAGTACTGGAACTGTGTGTATACAGTGTGTACTGGAGTGTTAGATAACTGTGTGTATACAGTACTGGAGTGTTAGACAGTGGAGTGTTAGATAACTGTGTGTATACAGTACTGGAGTGTTAGATAACTGTGTGTATACAGTACTGGAGTGTTAGATAACTGTGTGTATACAGTACTGGAGTGTTAGATAACTGTGTGTATACAGTACTGGAGTGTTAGATAACTGTGTGTATACAGTACTGGAGTGTTAGATAACTGTGTGTATACAGTACTGGAGTGTTAGATAACTGTGTGTATACAGTACTGGAGTGTTAGATAACTGTGTGTATACAGTACTGGAGTGTTAGACAACTGTGTGTATACAGTACTGGAGTGTTAGACAACTGTGTGTATACAGTACTGGAGTGTTAGATAACTGTGTGTATACAGTACTGGAGTGTTAGATAACTGTGTGTATACAGTACTGGAGTGTTAGATAACTGTGTGTATACAGTACTGGAGTGTTAGATAACTGTGTGTATACAGTACTGGAGTGTTAGATAACTGTGTGTATACAGTACTGGAGTGTTAGATAACTGTGTGTATACAGTACTGGAGTGTTAGATAACTGTTAGATAACTGTGTGTATACAGTACTGGAGTGTTAGATAACTGTGTGTATACAGTACTGGAGTGTTAGATAACTGTGTGTATACAGTACTGGAGTGTTAGATAACTGTGTGTATACAGTACTGGAGTGTTAGATAACTGTGTGTATGCAGTACTGGAGTGTTAGATAACTGTGTGTATACAGTGTCAGTATTGTAGTTAGATAACTGTTTAATGAACATTTTAGTTGCATCGACTATCGAAACGTTAAACGACTGTAGGGACGGTACGGTGTGTAGGCACGTATAGTACTTGTGGGGCAGTATTTGTGTATATTCAAGTACCCTTCGTCACTTCTGATTTGTATGTATCCAATACGCCAGAAAAAAATGTCACCCCTCAGTATTAATATATATCTATCGTATGGGTATGTCATGGGTAACTACAAGTTCCACATAGCATACTCCGTACACTTACCAATTAACGAAAGCGACCATATTTAGAATATCATCGCCCAGTGAAACCGCCCATGCAGGTGACATTCACATTAGGTACATACTAACGTTGTAAGCATAACCCATGAATGATATTATTGAAATTAAAAACTCGTAATCAAAATATTAATTCTATATTCTGTGTTGTTTATATTCTATATTTATACATGAATGCTGGAATCCTGCTACAAAAACAAAAACAAAAAAATCCTTACGCTAGGAAACATACTTACCCAACATATTTTCTTCAAAGACGGTAAATTATGGCGATAAGACGACAACTGTACAATTTGTAGGCGAGGGCAGATCGAGGCCCGTCAATCCCGAGATCTTTATTCTCTCACACATACTGTACAGTTTGTGAGAGAGGGCAGATCGAGGCCCGTCTTTATTCTCTCACACATACTGTACAGTTTGTGAGAGGGCAGATCAAGGCCCATCATGCCCGAGATACTTATTCTCTCCAACATACTGTACAGTTTGTGAGAGAGGGCAGATCGAGACCCGTCTTTATTCTCTCCAACATACTGTACAGTTTGTGAGAGAGGGCAGATCGAGGCCCATCTTTATTCTCTCCAACATACTGTACAGTTTGTGAGAGAGGGCAGATCGAGGCCCATCTTTATTCTCTCCAACATACTGTACAGTTTGTGACTAAAGGTGGACCTCCTTTGTATTAATATAGAACATTTTTATCTAAATTTGAAAATTGATTCCACAAAATTTGTCTCAGACAACTGATTTAAATCCATTAAAGTGTAATTTACCATTGTTCTTTAAAATGTATACGACGGTTCTACTTACGTGCGTTAAACCAAATCAACGTTATTTATCACTCATAACACAGCCCAATGTAACAGCACACTGATACCATGAGATGTGTTACACATGATGAAAACATTGATATGGTGAAACACAAAGAGCTTCTTAGTTCACTTCTTTTAATTCAATTTCCTGGTGTCCTCCGACAGCAGGGCATTCCTTCCACAGGCTTCATCTTTCAAATGATGGATTTGAATGATACAAATATGTGATGTTTTATATTTACAAAAAGATATTTGTAACGAAAGAACAAGTAAGGATGTGGTCAAAATGTGACAAAAGGGAAGTATTTCTTCATTTTTAGGTGAATTAAAAATCATGTGAAATCCAGAAATGTCTACAAAACCAAGAGTTAAGAGTAGAATGTTATATTCTAATAAACCAGAGTTTCTGCCTCTCTCTCTCTTTCACTACACTCGCATGGATTTCGTGAGATTACTGTTTACTGAAAGTAGTTCCCATCATCTTCAAAACAGTGGGAAAAAATGAAATTCCCCAAACGCTATAGAGCTTAACATGAATACCAGTAGTATATATTTTTCTAGGAAATTATGTAACCGGTCATCTGTTCTTGGAATAAATTGTATTAAACAGTAATCATGTTTTCGTTTTGACAATGTGTGATTTCATTAAACCCGTTATTTTGAAACATAACAGTCTACTAGTATACTTGTTTTACTTTGTTGTTTTTATCCAGATGAAGACAATACAGTGACCAAGCCTTTATCTGTCTTATAACTGACTGTCCTATAAGTGAGTCACAGGTAACATATAGAACAGTTACAGGTAATATGTAGAACAATTACAGGTAAGAAATAGAACAGTTACAGGTAACATATAGAACAATTACAGGTAACATACAGAACAGTTAAAGGTAACATATAGAACAGTTACAAATAACATATAGAACAGTTATAGGTAACATATAGAACAGTTATAGGTAACATATAGAACAGTTACAGGTAATATGTAGAACAATTACAGGTAAGAAATAGAACAGTTACAGGTAACATATAGAACAATTACAGGTAACATACAGAACAGTTAAAGGTAACATATAGAACAGTTACAAATAACATATAGAACAGTTATAGGTAACATATAGAACAGTTACGGCAACATATAGAACAGTTACAGGTAACATATAGAACAGTTACAGGTAACATATAGGACAGTTACAGGTAACATATAGAACAGTTAATGTAACATATAGGACAGTTACAGGTAACATATAGAACAGTTACAGGTAACATATAGAACAGTTAATGTAACATATAGAACAGTTACAGGTAACATATAGAATAGTTACAGGTAACATATAGGACAGTTACAGGTAACATATAGGACAGTTACAGGTAACATATAGAACAGTTACAGGTAACATATAGGACAGTTACAGGTAACATATAGAACAGTTAATGTAACATATAGAACAGTTACAGGTAACATATAGAACAGTTACAGGTAACATATAGGACAGTTGCAGGTAACATATAGAACAATTATAGGTAAGAAATAGAACAGTTACAGGTAACATATAGAAAAGTTACATGTAACATACAGAACTGTTACAGGTAGCATAAAGAACAGTTACATGTAATATATAGAACAGTTTAGGTTACAGGCTTGGTTAAAGTACGAAAAAACAACAGATGACATCACAACCATGTTGTAACGCTTGTACATTAACATCTATGGGGGTAATGGCGCGATTGGTGACATATTGGAACAATAATTCACAAGGACATGGTGAACGGTTTTCACGGTGAATATCGCGTGTGACAGAAAGTTTCATAATCGGCACGCGGTATTTTGGTGATTTCTTTGATTCTCTCAACACGGTTGTTACACGAGAAAGAAAGTACAAAACTAGAGCGGAACTGGAACGTTACATACCTCCCTGTGACTGATACAGAACATAGACAAGACATTAAATACCAATGTACTGTCCTCCATGTAAATATAAACACACAAAATACATCAACATTACATTGAACAAAGAGCGAATGTTTACATTTAATTACTCAACACATGGCTTTAGAGCATAACACTGTGACCCCAGATTTCAGACAATTTACTTTGTTTTGTTACTTTCAATACTCTACCTCTAGCCTATGTCATTGTAGGTTTTAGTTATCTGACCTCTAGCCTATGTCATTGTAGGTTTTAGTTATCTGACCTCTAGCGTATGTCATTGTAGGTTTAAGCTATCTGACCTCTAGCCTATGTCATTGTAGGTTTAAGCTATCTGACCTCTAGCCTATGTCATTGTAGGTTTAATCTATCTGACCTCTAGCCTATGTCATTGTAGGTTTTAGCAATCTGACTTCTAGCCTATGTCATTGTAGGTTTTAGCTATCTGACCTCTAGCCTATATCATTGTAGGGTTATCTATCTGACCTCTAACCTATGTCATTGTAGGTTTTAGCTAGCTGACCTCTAGCCTATGTCATTGTAGGTTTAAGCTATCTGACCTCTAGCCTATGTCATTGTAGGTTTTAGCTACTTGACTTCTAGCCTATGTCATGTAGGTTTCAGATATCAACCTTTAGCCTATGTCATTGCAGGTTTAAGCTATCTGACCTCTAGCCTAAGTCATTGTAGGTTTTAGCTATCTGACCTCTAGCCTATGTCATTGTAGGTTTTAGCTATCTGACCTCTAGCCTATGTCAATGTAGGTTTTAGCTAGCTGACCTCTAGCCTATGTCATTGTAGGTTTTAGCTAGCTGACCACTAGCCTATGTCATTGTAGGTTTTAGCTATTTGACCTCTAGCAAATGTCATTGTAGGTTTTAGCTATTTGACCTCTAGCCTATGTCATTGTAGGTTTTAGCAATCTGACCTCTAGCCTATTTCATTGTAGGTTTATCTATCTGACCTCTAGCCAATGGCATGTAGGTTTTAGCTATTTGACCTCTACCCTATGTCATTGTAGGTTTTAGCTAGCTGACCTCTAGCCTATGTCATTGTAGGTTTTAGCTTTTTGACCTCTAGCCTATGTCATTGTAGGTTTTAGCTATTTGACCTCTAGCCAATGTCATGGTAGGTTTTAGCTATTTGATCTCTAGCCTATGTCATGAAGGTTTTAGCTATCTGATCTACTGAATTATACCTTTTGGAAACACACGGGGAACGTTATTTGGATATGATGTTCAGTACTCTTTTTACAGCATTTTTAAAAATGTCATGAAAAGAAAGGTATCGTGTATGTCCGATGTCTTTTCAAATAAAAAGATTATTTCAATATGTTTCAAAGGTGATAACCTAAGATAATATTAAAAATATTTTATTTAATAAGTCAGCCTTATAGGTCTCTTCAACAGGTGTGTTGATACATGTCTATAACAGAGCAACAAATTGTTTCCACACAACGTCGTACATTAGTACGCTCTAGTAACAGACAAATCAAGCAGGTGTTCGACTATAATTTTATGACAGTGTCCTTGAAATTATTGTTTATTAAACATGTTTCATCATATCCTAGATCACATTGAAGATATTTAAATATTTAGCACAGCACTGATTTCTATACAATTATTTCTTATCGATCACCAACGTAAAAGTTGATGGTAACAACATAATGATTGTTATGAACTCTTATCTGTGCCATCTTACAAGAGCACAAAATTTAAAATGAAAGGAACGAGAACAAGAAAAAAACTGAGAAGGAACGTTATAGGAAGGAGATAAAAACATACTTACTTGTACAGGTTCCTAAACAACACAGACATCACAGCGGCACCGAGACCTGTACCGGAAATCATTATCATTTCCGCTATCTGTCGTTTCCGACGGAAGTAACGTCCAACAATGATATTGGCAGAAGTAAGAGTAATACCACTTCCCAATGAAAGCACGACACAATGACTGATAAACAACTGATCCATTTCTGTTGAGAAGGCTAAAAACAAGCACCCAAGGGAACAGATAAGGCCCCCAATGACGGCGTACAGTCTTGGGCTTTTTCGTTGACAGATCGTAGCAATGACAGGCGAAAGGAACAACGTGATGCTGACACCGACACTCCCAAGCCATGCTGGAACAAACAAAACAGAGCATAAATTAGCGAGCAATCATCCTTAATCATCCTTTATCCAGAGCATAGATCAACGAACACTCACTCTACATCCAGAACATAGATTAGCGAACACTCACCGTTTATCCAGAACATACATTGACGCACAATCACTCTAAATGGAGAAAACAGTTAAGCACAGTCACGTTTTAACGAACACACATATTAACATACAATCACTGTTTAACGAGCACACATAACACACAATCACTGTTTAACGAGCACACATAACACACAATCACTGATTAACGAGCACACATAACACACAATCACTGTTTAACGAGCACACATAACACACAATCACTGATTAACGAGCACACATAACACACAATCACTGTTTAACGAGCACACATAACACACAATCACTGTTTAACGAGCACACATAACACACAATCACTGATTAACGAGCACACATAACACACAATCACTGTTTAACGAGCACACATAACACACAATCACTGTTTAACGAGCACACATAACACACAATCACTGTTTAACGAGCACACATAACACACAATCACTGTTAAACGAACACACATATTAACATACAATCACTGTTTAACGAGCACACATAACACGCAATCACTGTTTAACGAGCACACATAACACACAATCACTGTTTAACGAGCACACATAACACACAATCACTGTTTAACGAACACACATAACACGCAATCACTGTTTAACGAACACACATAACACGCAATCACTGTTTAACGAGCACACATAACACACAATCACTGTTTAACGAGCACACATAACACACAATCACTGTTTAACGAGCACACATAACACACAATCACTGTTTAACGAGCACACATAACACACAATCACTGTTTAACGAGCACACATAACACACAATCACTGTTTAACGAGCACACATAACACACAATCACTGTTTAACGAGCACACATAACACACAATCACTGTTTAACGAGCACACATAACACACAATCAGTGTTTAACGAGCACACATAACACACAATCACTGTTTAACGAGCACACATAACACACAATCAGTGTTTAACGAGCACACATAACACACAATCACTGTTTAACGAGCACACATAACACGCAATCACTGTTTAACGAGCACACATAACACACAATCACTGTTTAACGAGCACACATAACACACAATCACTGCTTAACGAGCGCACATAACACACAATCACTGTTTAACGAACACACATATTAACATACAATCACTGTTTAACGAGCACACATAACACGCAATCACTGTTTAACGAGCACACATAACACACAATCACTGTTTAACGAGCACACATAACACACAATCACTGTTTAACGAGCACACATAACACACAATCACTGTTTAACGAGCACACATAACACACAATCACTGTTTAACGAGCACACATAACACACAATCAGTGTTTAACGAGCACACATAACACACAATCACTGTTTAACGAGCACACATAACACGCAATCACTGTTTAACGAGCACACATAACACACAATCACTGTTTAACGAGCACACATAACACACAATCACTGTTTAACGAGCACACATAACACACAATCACTGTTTAACGAGCACACATAACACACAATCACTGTTTAACGAGCACACATAACACGCAATCACTGTTTAACGAGCACACATAACACACAATCACTGTTTAACGAGCACACATAACACGCAATCACTGTTTAACGAGCACACATAACACACAATCACTGTTTAACGAACACACATAACACACAATCACTGTTTAACGAGCACACATAACACACAATCACTGTTTAACGAGCACACATAACACGCAATCACTGTTTAACGAGCACACATAACACACAATCACTGTTTAACGAACACACATAACACGCAATCACTGTTTAACGAGCACACATAACACACAATCACTGTTTAACGAACACACATATTAACATACAATCACTGTTTAATCACTTATCAAATTACATTTGATAACTTCGAAATAAGGGTTACATATGTAATTAACGAAATGTATTAATAATAAAATACAAACGACATTTCCACGTAGCGGCTAAGTTATAACCAAGACATAGTTCACCATGTGTGAATATCAAGTCACTCGAGTTCATTTTAATGCCTCGGTTATTTCTTTATTTATCTGTTATTATTCTTTTTTTTTTTCTCCTTCTTCTTCTTCATTGTTTTGTTTATAAGCTTATCATTCTGTGGTTAGTACAGGTAAGATGCATTGTCCATCAGACGCCATTGGGAAATCTACTTACATATGCTTAGGCAAATTCAGCGCATTTTGACAACACTGACCTGTATCCCACCAGTTCATTTTAAGTGCATGTTATTTAGTAAAATAGGGCATGATGTCTTGCCCACGGACACAATCACTGTAATATAACTGAAGAAGACATATTTATATCAACATTATCTATACTTTCTTCGAATTCACGTGATCATATTTCTACTATAACAACTATATACAAAAATCCATGTCGTCCTAACGGGTGATATTTTAATTATCTTTCATATCGACAGTACACTTCCAACTAGTAACAGTGTAATGGTTCTCTGTTTTAAGTACATGTTCTACAAAGTAGGACATTATTGTGTTACTTTAATTGCGCATGTCCGATGTGCAAGTTTATTTACCTGTGTATTCCTGATAGTTAAAACATCATCTTGATGAACTCATCGATTTCAGTGTTTAATGGCCATACTCACGACCCCAATGGCCAGCGCTGCCAGATGAAGCTACATTGCACCTAAACTTCTGACATGAAAAACACCAAGATGCCTTCGTCTGCTTCTCTTTTAATTCGTCTGACCTATGTATTTACTAGCGCAAGATACGACTGTAACGAGGTGTCCGTCGTCCGCTCGCTGTCCGTATTTCAGACTGCAAGACTTCTTCTATTTACTGTCTAAACTTAATACCATCATTACTGCACTTTGTTTCTTGTCTTAACAGTGCTGAGTAGAACACACTGTAAAGATTTATTGAAGATTTTTCCAACAAGAAAATTTAAAAATAACAGTGATGCATGACAAGAAACTCACACAAAACGAGCATACAAGTGTGTAAATATCAAAGGTGGTCACGTGTAATGTTGTTCGAGCAAGTAAACTGACAGACAATCGAAAGGATAAAATTCTAACATCTGTTGACGACCGACACAGTCTCGGTACAAAAGGGTCGGCGTTAACTGAACACGTAGAATATAAATCGATAAAAATGGCCTACATTATTGTGAATAACTGCCTGGCAGTCAATTACGACTTAAAATTAAAGCTGTCAATAGATTTACCAAAATGTCTTGTATGGGAAATCTCGAAAACCGCTGATAACATGCATAGACCGATTGTTTGATATCATAATAAAATGGTTTCTCCAACAGTTTAGATATGTCAACAATCCTACACTGATCAAACATTAGTAGGGACGACCTTATTTCTCCGGCGAGGTGTTTTACTTTCCTTTGACCTCTCCATGTCTCTCATTAGGAAAGATACCTCTACAGTGTTAACACTTCTTGTCCTCACACGCGATACTTTTCTGTCGTCTTCTTTTGAACTCCTTGTGTTTCCACACCAGTGAGGCCACCAACACCTTGCTTTAAACTCTAACACCCATCGTCTCCCTATACGAGTAGTTCTATTTGCTAATGATTCTACTGATGATGAAACAGAAGATTCACTCTTTGTATGAGTGAAACCTCTTGGTAGGGTACATCTATTATGAAAATGAATATGGGAGCTAGTCATACTTCGGGTCGTCCTTTTTCCCCTGAAATGTTGGGACAAATTACATTTAAAGAAATGTATTATCTTAAACTTACTTATTCTGACACAATTGTTTTACGATTTAATCAAATTCATCGGTTGATGCTACAATAAGTTAATATGGTCTATGGTTATTTTATGGCAAAACACATAAATACAAACTAGTGCTCTTGGCTGTGTAATGGAAAGACCAAGTATATACACTTTATATTCAGTTATATCTTGGGAGCTAAACTTATCAATTATGATCTGAAATCTGAAATCCAGCTCAGTAACATTTAATGGATCTGAAATTCGGCTCAGTAACATTTGATGGATCTGAAATTCAGCTCAGTAACATTTGATGGATCTGAAATTCGGCTCAGTAAAATTTGATGGATCTGAAATTCAGCGCAGTTACAACTGATATGTTCGAGAAGGCAATTTAATTTGAACAAATAATATTTGTTTCACGTTTGTTCCAAGTGGGTTTTTCCTCTCCAAATCAAATTTTAAAATCATTTATGAATAAAGATATATCTAAATATGAGGAAAGGCGATGGGAGAAGTATTTTTAAAAGGCTCTATCTGACACACAATTGTCTACATCGTACACAAACATTTAAATACAGACATCAGTGAACTATATCGACGATCATTGTAACTCTTTAACTATGGAATAGCTGCAGCATATGTTGTAAGACGTTTTATGAATAGTGCTAATTTGTTAGGCCATGAATGTAATAAATCATATGACTATGAATACATTACCAGTTATTGAACTCTAACATCGATTTCTCTCCATACGAGTGAGACCTTTGTCACCTTCCTTTGACCTCTAACACCCATTCTCTCCCCATACGAGTGAGTCCTATGTCACCTTCCCTTTCCCTCTAAAAAACATTCTCTCCCCATACAAGTCAGACATATGTCACCCTCCTCTAACCTCTAACACCCATTCTCTCCCCATACGACTGAGGCCTATTTAATGTGACTTACTTTACATAGAGCAGTCTACCCTATCTTCCTCTTTCCTTTTACATGGTTTTTATTCTACCCTCTATCCCTCTCCCTTTAACTGTATTCTATCTTGTATTCATCTTTCTCCACCACCTCACAAAGAACATTCTCTCCTACCTTATATTCACTTTGCTTTATAGCAAATATTCTATTCTCTATTCCCCTAAGCATTAAAATGCTATTTTATTCTCTATTCCTGTTCCCTTTATAAAGTATATATTCCCTTTGTTTTATCCTATATTCCCAACAGATCATATTCTACCATCCACCCCCTTCCTGAATAGGGAACATTTTCTATTCCCTTCTCTCCATTAGAGAGACGGTCCTACTCTGTTTCTCGTTGCAGAATTCCGGGGTTATTTTCCTCGTCCTTTGCAATGCAGTTACCACAAATACAACAACCGCATCATGCAGCTACAAATATTCCTATGAAAACGTCTGTCTCCTCACCTGTCTCTTCTGTAAGTGTACACAAAACACCCCGTCTTTTTCCCCTTCCCCGTAACTATACTCAAGTTCCTAGCATGCTGGAGTCGTGCATTGAAATCCCGAAGCACGACCCGCAAGACTGAAGCATCTTCAACAGCGACTTGACATTGACAATATCTAGGTTAGTTGGTCACGAGTTCGATCGATATTTCCACAAGATACGGAATTTTTAACTCCCTAGAATATATAACTGTTCAGACGTGTATGATAATAGAATAAAACGTACGAGCTACAGAGAGTCACAGAAAAACTACAGACTTGTTACACCGTGACTAAGTCACACAAAAACTACAGACTTGTAACACCAGTCACACATAACCTACAGACTTGTAACACCGTGACAAAGTAACACAAAAACTACAGACTTGGAACACCAAAGTCACACAAAAACTACAGACTTGTAACACCAAAGTCACACATAACCTACAGACTTGTAACACCGTGACAAAGTAACACAAAAACTACAGACTTGTAACACCAAAGTCACACATAAAATACAGACTTGTAACACCGTGACTAAGTCACACAAAACCTACAGACTTGTAACAGCAGTCACACATAGCCTACAGACTTGTAACACCAGTTACACAAAATCTACAGACTTGTAACACCAGTCACACAAAATCTACAGACTTGTGACACCAGTCACACAAAATCTACAGACTTGTAACACCGTGACTAAGTAACACAAAATCTACAGACTTGTAACACCAGTCACACATAACCTACAGACTTGTAACACCGTGACAAAGTAACACAAAAACTACAGACTTGGAACACCAAAGTCACACAAAAACTACAGACTTGTAACACCAAAGTCACACATAACCTACAGACTTGTAACACCGTGACAAAGTAACACAAAAACTACAGACTTGTAACACCAAAGTCACACATAAAATACAGACTTGTAACACCGTGACTAAGTCACACAAAACCTACAGACTTGTAACAGCAGTCACACATAACCTACAGACTTGTAACACCAGTTACACAAAATCTACAGACTTGTAACACCAGTCACACAAAATCTACAGACTTGTGACACCAGTCACACAAAATCTACAGACTTGTAACACCGTGACAATGTCACACAAAATCTACAGACTTGTAACACCGTGACTAAGTAACACAAAATCTACAGACTTGTAACACCAGTCACACAAAACCTACAGACTTGTAACACCGTGACAAAGTAACACAAAAACTACAGACTTGGAACACCAAAGTCACACAAAAACTACAGACTTGTAACACCAAAGTCACACATAACCTACAGACTTGTAACACCGTGACAAAGTAACACAAAAACTACAGACTTGTAACACCAAAGTCACACATAACCTACAGACTTGTAACACCGTGACTAAGTCACACAAAACCTACAGACTTGTAACAGCAGTCACACATAACCTACAGACATGTAACACCAGTTACACAAAATCTACAGACTTGTAACACCAGTCACACAAAATCTACAGACTTGTGACACTAGTCACACAAAATCTACAGACTTGTAACACCGTGACAATGTCACACAAAATCTACAGACTTGTAACACCGTGACTAAGTAACACAAAATCTACAGACTTGTAACACCAGTCACACATAACCTACAGACTTGTAACACCGTGACTAAGTCACACAAAATCTACAGACTTGTAACACTAGTCACACAAAATCTACAGACTTGTTACACCAAAGTCACACAAAAATTAGACTTGTAACACCGTGACATAGTCACATAGGGACTGCAGACTTGTAGACCATGACCAAAGCCAACTTGGTCTTGACATCTTGAAACGGGAAGTGGAGCGTAAACCTTCAAACGCTAGAGAGTCTCGATCACAGTCACCACTTACGTCACAGGTAAATCGGACAGGTTGTATTGTGATACTTTCTACATTTACAGAATTGCACATGTCCCTGCTCATCGCCATCTGTAATAGTGTCTGATAATAAATCAGTGTTACCCAATGAAAATCGTTCTAAAACGTCAAAATGTTGAAATCTTTTTACGTGTAATTTTTAAAAAGGTCAGATAGAAATTCGACTCTTCTGCTCCGTCACCAGGTTATCTGATCAATTTCGCACAATGTGATATACGTAATTTAGAACATGTAAAAGTGTTTCCATTTTTAAACTTAAATAAAGACACCAAGTTGAAACATGCAAACGTAAAATTAAGTCACATCTGACACAAGACGTTGGATTAAAATCAAGACGACTATATTTCAAAAGATCCAATAATAAGTATTAACGAGATGATGTTTCTATATATGAAGCACTGTGCAGACGTTCGATCGATAATCGATATACCTATGTACTAGTTCTAAAATCTAATAATGGGCGGTCATCAAGCTTAATACACTGATTCTAATTTAGTAACGATGGTCACTAACCATGAACCGGTCAGTTATTATCTATCTCGGTGTCCAGTAGAGTACTCACTCTCGGTGTAAACCCGGGAATAGCGCTCTCTGACGTCATCATTCGTATGGAACAACTGACTTATCAGTAAACAATGACGTCACACGATTGAGAGCTGCTATTTTTGGTTGTATACAAAAGGAGACTAATTAACGATACATACCATTAAAGCTCTAGGCAATAATATATGTATTCATTTAGATTTTATCATTGTGTTCATGTCTATAAACCTCAGGAACAAGCCCGAAGTATGAAGTTTTAGTATTTTCTCGTCTTCGTGTTCATTAATTTTCTTGTATTGACAAGTAAATAAATTACGACGTAATCAGCATTCACCTACGGAAATCTGCTTGTGGAAAACATCACTCCAATATTCTCTGACAAACATCTGTAAAATAGTGGTAATATATTTTTTTTTTATCAAATGTCGAAATCTTATGATATGGCTATTGTTAACCCATTTGTTTTTCTAGACAACATCAAAACTAGATATGTACAACTAAGTAAAAAATAGAGTGTGTAACATTGTGAAATCTGATATATAACTCAACGCGGAACCAGGAAGAAAGAACACTAGAAAATTTAAATTGTCAAAATCCTATATGACTGCTTATCAGTTCTGATGGTTTTCAAAACGGTTTGAAACTGGACATAGACAAATAGTTGCCAAGGGCATCATCACGTATATATAGAATTGTGAAAAGGTTAATCTCGTAGCAACTTTGAAACAATCAAGATGGCCGACTATGGTCCATTTTTCCTCGATCTGTCTCGAAAGCCAAAAATGAGCGTACACATCGGAGAACCAATGTGAATTTTATATATGAAATTTTACAGTTCTTTAAGAGTGTATAAGAGAATGACCCATGTGATTTGCAAGCTCTCTTATCCAATGTGAATGGCAATTAAATTATTACCAGTGTCGATGAGTTTTGACAAGCTTAATTGCCATCCTAAATTGGTTACTAACATGACAAAAGTGTGGTTTACTAATAATTACTGAGAAAAAAAAAGTTTTCATAACTTCCTATAACTTACTGTCCAATCCATTTGTTAATCAGAAATGTCTAGTCTACTTTGCCCGCAACACGGTAAACAAAGTAATTAAATCTGTTTAACCTCGACCGTGCACACTGGTTGACATTGATGTCAAACTGATATTACTAATTGTAGGTGAATAACCATAGCATTAACATGAGAATCGTGTAATATTATCTGAAAACAAAAATCTCAGAGGAGGCAGCGTTCACGACGTGATACAGCAGCACATGACAAACGCCGGTCACCCACGTGTAACCGTGGACGCTGAACTTACTTTATCGACGTGAACTGTCAAGGGTCTCAATACTTATCACACGTGACAACGGATAGGGCTGGACGCCAACGTGTTTCATGCTGCTCTGATGTAAATCATTTCAATAACATCGAGGCAAGGGGACATCTTGTAAACACCTACAGCCTCCACAATGTAAGGAATTACGTTCACAAGACATCCATCAACTGAATTAAAGATTTTTATCATTTTTATGTGTTTAGAATAAATCATTATCAAGACTCAAAATCGATAGAACGATGGCAAAATATGACAAGAAGAAATATGAGTACAGGGACTTCCAAGAAAGTATGAGAATCAGAAGTATTTGGGTCGTTTGCTTTCTCGACAATATCTTCGATGTAACAGTCAAATCTGAGTAATGAATGACAAGTTCTCAAAACACAGAAACGATAAGTTGGTAAGAAACCACTAGTCACTGCAACAAGTGTCCCCATGCTTTGTCTCCATCAAACTGTATCTCATGATATTGGAACAATCAAATCTATTGCGGTGGTCAGGTGGCGCAGTTGTACCGCACTCGCCTTATACCTTGCCATCCAGAATTCGATTCCCGGAAGACGTGATAAGGAAGTTGGTCACCTGTCCGACCACGTCAGTTTTCCCCGGGTACTCCGGTTTCCTCCTACAGTAAGACGCCTGCGCGCTGCCATCCGGGCCAACAAGGGTGATTAATATTAGCTGATAGTGTGCATCGCAGTGGTTGTTTATATCTTATTATGTAAACATCGCAGCGTTGGGAACAAAATATTGATATCTAGAAACGGGAAACTAATATAATGATATTACCACGCTTAGTATGTACCTTGGAGGGAAAATGTCGTTGTTGGCTTGGATGTAAGTTTCTTGTTTTTATATAAACAGAACACGGTCGTCATTATATTGTTTTAGTAATACTGATGCTGCTTGATTTTTCGCTAATTACTACATAATATATAACTTTTACATTTTAACAGTAAAAAGGGCAAATCAACCATGTTGTAAATGTGATGTAGTTGTATATCACGCATGCGCAGTAATCGTTTATAAATATAAGTTTAAATTTACCTATATGATTTTTTCGTCTTTTGATTTCGTTTATACATCAATATACTAAAATGTGACTTTTTATATAACAAAACTTGGAATAGATCTGTCAGTTTTAGGTATGCGATCATTTGATCTATTATGTATACATCATTATCATTATTATTAAATCATGACAGGATATAACATGAGAACTAATTATGTGTTCTATAAGTTGGACAAAAGCACCACTTACATAAAATTTATATGCATACACACGTAACATAAGACATAAACTACTATTAAAACAATAATGCATTCCACAACTGTACATTGTAGACGACGTAACAAGATATACTGTTCAAGTTTTGATGGTCTGATTTTCAATCACCGTCACAGGATAAATAGAATATAAGATCAGTGTCTTAAAGCAAAAGCTGCATTTTGGCGAGGGTGAAGAAAGGCAAAAACGGCGAGTCTCTACACGTATTGAAAAACTGTACAAATAGTTAATTTATCACTTATCTATCATAGCCACTGTGTACCGATATATATGAAAAGCTATATATCATCAATTTGGGCAGTTAATGAAATCTTATTGTAACATCACAATGCAATAAGAGTATGTACATAGGTAATACAAGAAGTCGACATACCAGTATATTTGTCAGTGACATATTTAAATACATTTCCAGACAGTGGGCTCGGTACCTTTATTGGAGAGACATAAACTGTCTTTAGTTAGCGTACCGGCGGTAATGTAACCAGTTCTATTGTAAAGGACGCTAGAAGAAAAAAGGAAAATTATTTTGAAAACAGTATGTAAGGGCAGTTTCATTTCACCAACTCCGATCGAAACAAAAATAGTGATATTGCCAGGTTCAATGAATTCTACCGCCAATTGAGCAGTAACATAAAACACAATGTAAATACTTGTTAGAGATATAAAAGCTAGTATTTAATTCAACTTTCTGACAAATGTTCACTTTAATAATACATCACTGGTCTAAATGATTGATTCATTTTTATTTGGATTTGGATCACGATCGTGACAAGAATATTGCAGTTTCTTCTGAAACGAATTTATGACCCAAGCGCGACATCGAATTTTCCCTTGGTGATCTGCTCTGCTGGTTCTCGTGAATTCTAAATAGATTGAACTACTAAAAAATGCTCTCTCTTTGGCCAAATGTGCCGCTTACATTTGTTTTCATGAACTTGAAAGGTTTCTAAATCAAAGGAAGACAGTTTAATAAATCTGGTTGTAGGGCATACCAGTGCCGCTTAAGTAAATATCGCTAAATATAGAATTCAATAATAATTTGATTATAACTCTTGTCGTTTTATCATTGCTTTTTGTTTGAATTTACATCTTTTCTGACCTGTCGACATTTAAAGTGTGTTTTTGTTGTAAAAGACGATCGCGCAAGGCCAAAGTATCAAATGATTTCCCAGTGGCCAGATTATTATATTAGCCAGTGACATAATAAAACATATACCAAGGCCGGGAAGATGAAACCAAGTACTGACGAACTTAGGGGGTTGGCTTCGAATCACAAGGAAAACAAGCTTACCTCGAGTGCACAGTTATAGAGAAATCAAGATTTTGAAATAAGATATCGACTTGGAAATAATGTCGCTCAAACCCTCACAGGAAAAAAAAGTGTATTCAAAGTTACGTCACGTCCACCTAGCTCCAATATATTCTAATAATAGCTACAATTTGTTCATGTTTTTCGGAATATGTTCTCATGAAATCCGGTCTTGTGTAGAATTTAGGTCGCCTTACTAGCTTCGGCTGGTGAAAATTTCCCATTCGTGGAGAGGTAGAGAGACCGGCTAGGGACAGAAAGGTCAGCAGTTCGAACCTCAGGAAGGGCAAGATATTGTTTCATTACTCCTTCATATTACAAATTTGGTGTCGTTTCCAGGATTCAAATGCAAGAGGAACGGGAAAATGCACGGTCAGGCTGGGGATTCGAACTTGGGACCCTCTGAACATCACGTTCTACCAATTGAGCTCCCTGGTCGGAGACTATCGACCCAGTCCAGTTCCGCTACATTCCTGTACAAAATAGAACAGAGAATGCAACTGTAGCTCTTCGATGGTTTGGCTCAATTGCCCTCTCTGTTCTATCCTTTTCTGGGTATATGAAGTCCTACAGGTAGGTCTTATTCTGATGGGCGTTCGGAGTAGCCATCCCCAAAACGTTAGATTCTGACTTGTATTACGAGTCCAAACAATAAACTGCAATTAATGGATACTCTGTAGTTTTATTTGTGTCTTGTTTACTTCCTGTTTATCTTCAATAAACTATTCTAAATGTAATAAATGTGGTGATTACTTTTGTCATATAGCCACGTGGAACTCCATTTTAGTACCTGGGTATAACTAGCTGGTGACGGAGTCTACCTTCCCACACACGTCTCTGATATCGCTCTTGTATCTACTCTTGTATCTGGAATCTACTCTTGTATCTGGAATCTACTCTTGTATCCAGAGACTATTCAGAAATGCATCGCTGTACCTGGTGTCTGATCTTATATCTTCAATCGCTTTCGTCTCTGGAATCTATTCTTGTATCCAAAATCCGTCCTTGTATCTAGTGTTTATACAATATATGGTATTACTCTTGTATCCGGAATCTGTTTTCCTGTATATGGAATCCGCTGTTGTACCTGCAGTCTGATGGGGTATCCGGGATCTGTCCTGATATTTATGCGGAATCTGTCCTGGTATTTATCCGGAATTTATCCTGGTATTTATCCGGAATCTGTTCTAGTATTTATCCGGAATCTGTTCTAGTATTTATCCGGAATCTGCTCTAGTATTTGAAATCTATGTTTGTAGAGAGAATCTGTTCGTGGAGGTGGACTCCTCTGATGCACATGTTCTTGTTGTTTCGCATGTATCCTACTGTGTTTTTCTGTTAATAAATCTAGAAAGATGTTCAAATGTAGCCTGGTAGGAGACAATATTTGGGTGTGGACTTCAGTTGTAAATGTTGACATTGATATCAGGGTCTTAAACATGTGGTAATAAGACACACGTGCCGGGTGTAGTTTGTGTGACAGTAAGGGTTTAACATCACTAAACCGTGGTTTTATATCAAGGTATAGCACAACTCGTATAACAATATAAAAACACGTTATAAACGAATCGTGTTCAAAGAAAAGGTAAATGAATCTAGAAAGGAAAATCTGAATTACCAAATTACCAAACAACATTTGTATCGTCACCAACAACCCGACTCCTGTATCCTAGTGACTACCACTAGACAATTCCTGTATCCTAGTGACCACCACTAGACAATTCCTGTATCCAAGTGACCACCACAACCCGACTCCTGTATCCTAGTAACCACCACAACACAGTTCCTGTATCCTAGTGACCACCACTAGACACCTCCTGTATCCTAGTGACCACCACAACACAGTTCCTGTATCCTAGTGACCACCACTACCCGACTCCTGTATCCTAGTGACCACCACTACCCGACTCCTGTATCCTAGTGACCACCACAACACAGTTCCTGTATCCTAGTGACCACCACAAGAAAACTCCTGTATCCTAGTGACCACCACTAGACAATTCCTGTATCCTAGTGACCACCACAACACAATACCTGTATCCTAGTAACCATCACTTGACAATTCATATATCCTAGTGACCAACAACAACACAGTTCCTGTATCCTAGTTACCAACAACAACACCATTTCTGTATCCTAGTGATCACCACTTGACAATTCCTGTATCCTTGTAACCATCACTTGACAATTCATGTATCCTACTGACCAACGACAACACAATTCCTGTATCCTAGTGACCACCACTAGACAATTCCTGTATTCTAGTGACCACCACAACATAATTCCTGTATCCAAGTGATCACAACTAGACAATTCATTTATCCTAGTGACCATCACTTGACAATTCCTGTATCCTAGTGACCAACAACAACACCATTCCTGTATCCTTGTGACCATCACTAGACAATTCATGTATCCTAGTGACCAACACTTGACAATTCATGTATCCTAGTGACCAACAACAACACAGTTCCTGTATCCTAGTGACCAACAACAACACCATTCCTGTATTATAGTGACCACCACAAGACAACACATGTATTCTAGTGACCAGCACAACACAATTCCTGTATTCTAGTGACCACCACAACACAACATATGTATTCTAGTGACCAGCACAACACAAGTCCTGTATCCTTGTGACCAACACAGCACAATTCCTGTATCCTAGTGACCACTACAACACAATTCCTGTATCCTTGTGACCAACAACAACACAATTCTTGTATCCTATTGACCAACAACAACACAATTCCTGTATCCTTGTGACCACCACAACGCAACACCGTATCTCAATGACCAACACAACACAGCTCCTCTATTCTTGTGACAAAAACAACACAACACTGTATCTCAGTGACCAACACAACACAACTCCTGTATTCTGGTGACCAACACAGCACAACACCGATTCTCAGTGACCAACACAACATAACACCTCTATTCTGGTGACAAACACAACACAACACCGTATCTTAGTGACCAAGACAACACAACTTCTCTGTTCTTGTTATAAAATCAACACAACACCGTATCTCAGTGACCAACACAACAAAACTCCTGTATTCTGTTGACAAACACACCACAACACCGTATCTCAGTGACCAAAACTTCACAACTCCTGTATTCTGGTGACGAACACAACACAACACCGTATCTCAGTGACAAACACAACACAAGTCCTGTATTCTGGTGACAAACACAACACAACACCGTATCTCAGTGACAAACACAACACAACACCGTATCTCAGTGACAAACACAACACAACACCGTATCTCAGTGACAAACACAACACAAGTCCTGTATCACTGTGAGCAACACAACACCGTATCCCAGTGACCAACACAACACAAGTCCTGTTTCCTTGTGACTAACCCAACATAACACCTCTATTCTGGTGACAAACACAACACAACACCGTATCTTAGTGACCAAGACAACACAACTTCTCTGTTCTTGTTATAAAATCAACACAACACCGTATCTCAGTGACCAACACAACAAAACTCCTGTATTCTGTTGACAAACACACCACAACACCGTATCTCAGTGACCAAAACTTCACAACTCCTGTATTCTGGTGACGAACACAACACAACACCGTATCTCAGTGACAAACACAACACAAGTCCTGTATTCTGGTGACAAACACAACACAACACCGTATCTCAGTGACAAACACAACACAACACCGTATCTCAGTGACAAACACAACACAACACCGTATCTCAGTGACAAACACAACACAAGTCCTGTATCACTGTGAGCAACACAACACCGTATCCCAGTGACCAACACAACACAAGTCCTGTTTCCTTGTGACTAACCCAACACAACATTTGTATCCTACTGACGAGTACAATCAACAAGAAAATGTCGATGTATTTACAAATTCTTACTTCGATTCAACGAGGGAAAAGTACCGAGTAAGGAACATTCAAATGAAGATACACGACAAAGAACGTAAAGAAGGGATAAGTGTCTTCAGCTTCCTTTATGAGGATAGCTTAACTTGAAATGTAACGGTTGTAAATCTTTGTGTTTGAGATCAAGTCAATATTATGACCAAAATGGCATTGATTCGTAAGGAACAACAACACTTCAACTAATTGTGAAATACACATTCATACACGTGTGTCTCAATGCCTTACACATATCTCTACACATTGAGTCAAGAGTCAAACACATGTTTATACCATATGTCACAGTGACATTCACACGTCTATACCTTGTGTCACAGTGACATTAACACGTCTATACCTTGTCACAGTGACATTCGCACGTCTATACCTTGTGTCACAGTGACATTCGCACGTCTATCACTGGTGTCACAGTGACATTCGCACGTCTATCCCTGGTGTCACAGTGACATTCGCACGTCTATACCTTGTGTCACAGTGACATTCATACGTCTATACCTTGTGTCACAGTGATAAACCAACGTCTATGTGTTGAATCACAGTGACATTCGCACGTCTATACCTTGTGTTACAGTGACATTCGCACGTCTACACCTTGTGTTACAGTGACATTAACACGTCTATACATTGTGTCACAGTGACAAACAATAGTCTATATGTTCAGTCACAGTGACATTCACACGTCTATACCTTGTGTCACAGTGACATTAACACGTCTATACCTTGTCACAGTGACATTCGCACGTCTATACCTTGTGTCACAGTGACATTCGCACGTCTATCACTGGTGTCACAGTGACATTCGCACGTCTATCCCTGGTGTCACAGTGACATTCGCACGTCTATACCTTGTGTCACAGTGACATTCATACGTCTATACCTTGTGTCACAGTGATAAACCAACGTCTATGTGTTGAATCACAGTGACATTCGCACGTCTATACCTTGTGTTACAGTGACATTCGCACGTCTACACCTTGTGTTACAGTGACATTAACACGTCTATACATTGTGTCACAGTGACAAACAATAGTCTATATGTTCAGTCACAGTGACATTTACACGTCTATCCTTGTGTCAAAGTGACATTAATTCGTCTATACATTGTGTCACAGTGACATTCACACGCCTATATCTTGTGTTACAGTGACATTCGCACGTCTATCACTGGTGTCACAGTGACATTCACACGTCTATACATTGCGTCATAGTGACATTAACACGTCTATACCTTGCGTCACAGTGACATTCACACGTCTATACCTTGTGTCACAGTGACATTCACACGTCTATACCTTGTCAAAGTGACATTCGCACGTCTATCCCTGGTGTCACAGTGACATTCGCACGTCTATACCATGTGTCACAGTGACATTCGCACGTCTATACCATGTGTCACAGTGACATTAACACGTCTATACCTTGTGTCACAGTGACATTCGCACGCCTATACATTGTGTCACAGTGACATTCACACGTCTATACATTGTGTCACAGTGACATTCGCACGTCTGTACCATGTGTCACAGTGACATAAACACGTCTATACCATGTGTCACAGTGACATAAACACGTCTATACCATGTGTCACAGTGACATAAACACGTCTATACCATGTGTCCCAGTATCATACACAGATCTCTATCTTGTGTCACCGAGACGTAAACACTCGACCTTGTGTCACAGTGACATAAACACTTTAACTTGTGTCACCGAGACATACACACTCTATCTTCTCTCACAGTGACATACACAGATCTCTAACTTGTGTGACAGATACATGTGTTTATGCTTTATCACACATTGACACAACTAATGTTTGTTTATAAACATGTTACCTGTGTTGATGGCGTCTGCTCGATGTTTCAATTCCTTCTGTTCGAGTATACAGAGATACAGTGTCCCGAAGGCGTAATGAAATCCATTGCACAAAATGTTTACCAAGGTGGCGGCCCCTGTTACCACCCAGCCCCAACCGCCGTCGGGAAAGAAATCTCCGAAATCTATCCGAGTCGTTGTCTTGTGGTCGGGGTCGAAACCGTCTTTCCGGGGCTGGGTTTTCATGGTTATGGAGACGCCACTGATGCTCTCCCTTGTGGCAGGGTTAAAAGGGATGCATTTGACTCCTTCGCTACTGGTGCCGCTCTCACTACTGCTGTGGCGATATAAAGAAGAAGATACCCTTGTTATATCGGCTGATTGTGGCTCGCCTGGTGTGCTAGCTTGCATTATATAACCGATCTCTCACAAACAGCCAACGTTTCGTCGTCAGAATACATGCAATCATGGATACAGCCGCTGGTGCTGGTAGCGATGCTGGAAAATCCATACGACACTTTAATTCACTGCTGCCAATGCTTTGTGATGAAGATGACGATGATGATAATGATGATGACGCACAGTATCTACCACACACACATTATGTCTATACGTCTGCGACGTATATGCGATATTTCCTCGTTATAACGAGACTAGTCTCTCGATCCGTCTTTGGCTCACATCCCTCCTGTCGCCAGTCACACCGTTCCGCAACCCCACGATGTGACACGGTGTCGTATTAATAGGTGTAAAATTACATGATATTTTACGGGGATTTACATTGGCAGTCGTGTGGAGAGATCGATCGGCTGGTATATATGGTGGCCGTGCTGTACCGGTGTGCACACAAGTAGTGGCGACGGACGGGCCTCGTACAACACACAATAGCCTGTGCGCCACTGGTAGTTAGCAAAGCACGTTGGTTGTCATGGTAACGTGACGTAGACAAATTGCAATATATGAGACTCACATAGACAGCTTCTGGCTACAATGAGCACGTGTGGCGCGACAACTCGTACGGCTGCTGAAGCTGAATCTGTACCTGTCACATGGCATAAGGGACACAACTCTTACATGTATACAGACGCTGCAGAAGCTAGTATGGAGACGCTGTCTTGATTCCAGCTATATTTCCCGCTGGTAGCAACATGTCGTCTAGATCTGATATGAGCGGAACAAGAACCAAAAAGTGCTGACAATATGTCTCTGTAGATCTGACAAGTAGACAATAACGTCTGAAATAGATGCTGTCACTAGTTCTCCAAACTAACTTTCATGATGAATCCAAGCAGTTCCATAAAAACGAGTCATGCGGTCAATTCCTCTAGAACAGTGCCAACAATACACTACCAATGCAAAATTTAACAAGAGATGTATATTTTTTATTGAAGCTTGTAACAGAAAATAATAGTTATTCTCAATCAAATGCGCATTTTCATATCTCTCCAACATTTCACTTTTATGATATAATAGGACATCCGGTTCTTAAAACCATTACCGTGACAAGATTTTGTATCACTTCATTTCATATGTCTATTCATAATATCAGTTTCAGCATTTTATCATCAACATTGATTTGAGTTATGTTTATAATTTGAACTAAAGTGGATTTAATTTGTCTTTAAATGGGTTTTCATCACCATATATGTATTTTGAAATTTTACAAATCTTGACAACTGCATTGTCCATCCAATTAATTAATTAGTTCACGGTTATGTTCGGTGTTAATGAGCCTTTGTAAAAATCTCCATCGGAAGTCCCTACATTTCCTATCTACTATTGAAGATTGAATGAATTTCCAAATAGGCCTATATTTCCAATGGATAATGTGAATATCGAAGTGGTCATCCAACTTTTACATGTTTTGTTTTTTGTACATTTGCAAAAAAAGATCGTTTGAATGTATTTGTTTTGTTTTGTGTTTTGGGGTTGGGGTTTTTTTTCATGGGAAAAGAAAATTCGTTGAACGTTTTCTTTTATTTCAGTGATCAAATATTTTTTTTATAAATTGCTTAAAAATCTTCAGTTATCATGGAGCTATTCACGTTATCATTATTTTCGATTTTAAGAGCTTGTACCTTGAAATTGACTCGGAATAATAGACTCTACAGAGACAATATGGACTCATTCCAGATTTAGTAACCATTTTAATATAACCTCATTTGGTGCATTCAAAATTTCGGTAATTGTGTAAAATTGACATTACAATTAAAATGGTAAATGGAACTATGATAAGAGAATCAGGAGAACGAAAATGAGCTATTATCTAACAGAATGAATATTGACAGTGACTTCACTCGATTTAGGGATATTCATGAGATATATATTAATCCTTGCCTAATGTTACGTACACCTAAATACCACAAGACTGTATATATGTAAAATGTTGACGTGTCTACCACATCAACAGCCACAGCTCTGACAACGGCCATGTTTGATACAATTAGACACGTCATTACCTTCAGTACATCTGCTTTTCTCCTTAAAGACACTTTTATGACAAAGATAGTAGACTGTTATGACATGTAAGCATATGTCCTCCTATCGGGATTACCATAGGAAGAATGTGTAGATACTTTTAAGAGAAGACGTTTATGCTTCGAACGCGATGTTGTCAATGCGGAATTTTTCATTGTGGGTTTTTCCTCGTGACAGGTGCCAACATATATTTCAGTTTAAAAAATCCAACTGATAGAGCTAATATTAGTACTGTAAGACAAATATGTTCTGGATAACCTTTTGTATCCTATGTAAATACTCATACTCTCATTATTGAGGAATAAAGGTTGTTTTCTATAACCACCCGGATCGGAAACGAGGACAAGACATCGGCCACATATCTCAATCTTTTCTTAACTAAATATTGAATTTCTAATGTAATCTAATGATAGATTCCTGGTACAAGACATTCTTCTACGTCAGCATCTTTTCTTAAGATGATATTTAATTATTAATGAAATATGGTAAAAGATTTTTAATGGAGGATTTGCATCCTCTATACCAGACTAAAAAAACATAGTAATTTGCTATAAAGATGAAAGTTAATTGCAACGACACTACACAGTCCATAGATTTATTTGACCTTATTTTATAAAGCAGTGTGTTTCCCGTGTTTATCCAGTTCAGTTTTGAAATATTTTAAACTATTGGCATATACTACGTTTTCTGGTAAGGAATTCCCCAGTTTTGTAAATCTTTGTAGAAAGCTATATGGTCTGTTCTTTATTGTACGCTGAAAAGGACTTTTTTTCAATTTCCACTCTTTCTAGTTCTTTCCAGTAACTTTTTGAACGTAAATTCCATGGGTCATTTTGTGTAGTTCAATCATATCTCCTCGTAGCAAGTTACTTTTCCAATCAGTCACAATACTGAACATGGAATCTTTCGTAAACATTTTTCAGCTACCTTTACGCTTGTCGTCGTCTTTCTGATATCCTTTTAGAGGAATTTGAGGTACACCTCTCAGGCAAAGACCTCTGTTACAAAAGCAATGCTAAAAATAACCGAAATAATTTCTCACCGTATTCTTTATCTCTTTTTCTTTTTACCGACTCGTTGTGTGGTGATCACCAATAGCTTTTAGATTTTCTGTTTATTTATAGCCAGATTATCTTCGGGTCTTCCTTTGATATTTTCATCTTCACATTTATTACGTAGAAATTGTACAGGGTTTTTTTCGTTTCATTTGATGCTTTTCTTTGGTTTTTATTGCCCAAGTACGCTCTAGAGAGTTCTTCAGATTTCTTTCCAACTTGAAAGTGTTTGTTTGCATATATTTATCTTCAATGTCTATTAAAATCTTTCGTAATAATAACCACTTGGCATTTACGTTCTTATCAAACTAATATCCCGATCTCTACTGCTAGTATTATCGGCAATTTTCAACGAACTGGCTTTCCATCTACCCGCTGTTTCACCGGGTCAGCTCAGAGACGTAAATAGCACATGTATTATACGTCAGCCTTTACCTTTACGAATTGTAATTGTTTAACTTCAATTCTGTTTCAGCCATGAAACAGTATAGTGCGCTCGTTTTAGTAGGGACAGGGACGTAGTAGGGACGTAGGCCTATACGTTCCTGGTTTTAGGAATTGTCTATACAAATTATCCACCGACCCGGATCCATATTGTAGGCAGTAAGTTTATGATCTGGATAGTTAAACTACAGTATATACCTGAACCATTTTTAAAAAATGTCATAGCAATACCCCGGCTACATAAAATAGTTTTTCTTTAGTTATAGTACATAGGATCACTACCAAAATACAATATATTTGTGAGTTTTCAATACATGTTTGTGTTCACCCACAGGGTACCAACGACCTAGAGTTATCGTACTTGTGTACACGTCATAACTATTATGGGATGGAATTACTCCCAGGGATTGTAGACTCGGGCACTCTGAATAACTTGAGAAAATCAGAAGAGGATAGCTATCTTACAACCACGTAAGCTTGTATATCATTTTTGGATATTTATGTTGTCATCTATTTGTAACAAGAATAATTTGAATCGGTGACAAAAATAAGCTCGACCCTTGCATTCTGCCCGAATACTGCTCCGTGCTTTCTCATTTGCATAATTTATTCTGAAAATCACATTGATTTCACCAATGTTTGATGTTATCTACTTAATTATTATGGTCAAACTTCACATAATAATGTGCTTAATTGACTTATAGACTTCCAGGAAAACCTACTTGTTTTTAGATATTTGAAATACTATACCACCGATTATTACTGAGTTGCCGCGGTCTTATTGGACGCAGGCGCCATTTTCGAAATCGTAGTGTTTGAGGTTGTTAGGCTTAGTTGTCGGAACCCAAATCAAATTAAGTCATTATTTTTTAAAGTACAAGAAACCGTATGGGGAAATGCAGAATGCTATGAACTCCAAGTTCGAAAGATGTCCTATTGATAGCTGTAGACCCCCTTGAAATGTTTCTTGTTTACTTCAGTTTCCAAGTCTCAAATTTGTTTACATATCAAGGTTTTAATAGTATCAAATAAAATCCGAAAAGTGTGCTGCAGTACAGTTACATTCGTGAGTGATAGACATAATGGCAGTTGACAGGTACATTATACTCTTTTTCAGTAACGATTAACAGAAAAACCGAACAGTACTGTAACTAAACAGGTTAGATAATCATACTACCAGGACATACATTAGTCTAAATGATAATACTAGTGATATGATATATATTATATAGACTTGTATATACAAACGTGTCCCTTTTCGGATTGATATTTTTCTAAAGGAAAATAATGGAGTCTTTCAATTCACCTTGCTGGGGTGGAGATAAGATAATATCAAATCCAGAGGAAAGATTCTTGGTTGGCAAACAAGAGGATTGCTGACTGATGGCCAACTTAATGATCTTTTCTCTGATGTAGAGTTGAGGTCACAGTACACCAACAAAGGGGTGAACAATATAAATTTCTCTTATCCATTTCTTAGCTTCTATACATTTGCATTGATCATGTGCATAAAACTGCAGACTTCACAATATTTTTTAGAGATCCAATACCTGTATTTACACAGGTGTGTATACTTGCCTTGTCTGTCCATATAAGCTTGGCTAGTAGAGTATCACATGCACTTAAATTATGCTCTCCCCCAACTAGCAATGATACCCAGGCCTAGAATATTGCTTTAAGGAGGAAACTTTTGAGAAAATCCATTACGAAAGACAATATCAAAATTTGAATTATTAGTAGTAGGTACTAAATTCTTAATTTAAGAAAAAATAATGTGTTTCAATTATTTAGTACAATATGTTTAGATGAATGATGGAAGGTGTGATCGAGGACCTAGAAAACACAGAGACAATCACGATCAGTCTCGAGGATGCTGCCCAAATTATTCTCCAGGAACAGGGTATCCCAATGGATGGATCAGGTACTGTACACATTCCTCCAGGTACTTACCATATCCTCACCCAGGATGGGGCGCAGATCTCCACAGATGGCACACTTGTATCAGAGGGAGGGGCTATGGATGCTGTCGGTATAACTGTCATACAGTCTGGTGATGACATTGTTGGTAAGTTGTTAAAAAGGAAAATGACACAGAAGTTGCATGGCTTTATAGAATTTTTTTATGTGTTTTACCAATTACATTTCTGAGCAGTGTTGTGTGAACAGGATTATTTCACCATCTGCATATTATGCCATTTGGTGCAAAAACTGGAGTATGTAAATTTAGCCATGTCATGTTTTGCCCTGGGAGAGCGAACATATGTAATTTCTAGTGTATAATGTAGCTTCCTGAATTAAAATTCGCCAGATAAATATTCGCCATGAACATTAAACACTGACAAAAAATAAATACCCTGTAATAGTGTATTGTGAATTATTAGGACCATGAATACGTGTTTACAACATTAAGGATAAATTCATCCATTTGTCACTCAACACAATTTTTACTTGTTTGCATGTCACTTGAACATGGTTCTGCAGGACTATTTTGTCCTGAAATATTTCCATTGTGTATACATACCAAAAGTTGATAAATAGTCCTACAGCTGATCGTTATCTATGATGTTAAGACACAACTTGATGTTGCACGGCTAATTTGATAGGAAGAATTTTTAACTTCATACTTAAGGTAAGAGTTGAAAGTGCTTATACTGGATGATCTTAATGCTGATCAGAAAATTAGATAAAACAGGTCTTTATCTGTGTTTAAAAAAGTAAATTGTTAATGACAAATAGGAGGGACGTATAATATATATTATATATTCCACATCCATGCAAAGAAGTAGGTTTTGATTTTATTAATGAAAGTACTTTTGTGAGATTTTCCTTTACATAGATATCACTAATCATTACCAGTGGTATTTTTGCTGCAATTGTAGTTGTGTAAAAAGAAATTAAAATAACTACACTTCACACTTTATGAGAGAATTTTTTGTGTTTAATTAAGTATGAACAAGAGAGTTATTTTGTACAAAGTTTGAAGCTATATGTTTCTTTCTTTTCCAGGATATGGGACAGAGACATCTGTTTCTGATGAGCTGGTCTCTGGAAACGATGCAATACAGGTACAAGCAATGGAAAATGGCAATGATATGGAACAACAGAGTGGCACCATTCAGTTGATTAACATCCAGCAGTCAGACACAGAAGGTGGACAACAAGTGTACCAGGTGTATAATGAGGGACAACAAACTGTAACAACAGAGACCCAAATTTTACACCCATCAGCCATTGTCACACAGGCTTTGCAGTCTGGGGCAAACTTATTACAATCAACTTCAAATGTGACACACACCTCTGAAGTACTGCAAACTGAGGCAAACCTGTTACAACCATCATCAATTGTCACACAGGCATTGTCATCTGAGGCGAACCTATTACAGCCGACCTCGAACCTCACTCAAACACAAGTTCTACAGTCTGAGACAGACCTGTTACAACCATCATCGATTGTCACACAGGCTGAAATACTGCAGACAGAGGCAGATCCATTACAAACATCAGTTGTGACACATGCCCAAATACTGCAGACAGAATCAGACCCATCCCAAACAACATCCATTATGACACAGTCCCAAGTTCTGCATGCAGACACAGAGCTGTTGGAGTCATCAACACTTGTCACAGAGGCTCAAAGACATGTGATCGTAACTGAAACCCAAATTCTTGCTCAAGATGTAAAATCAACTCTGCAGTCTGATGAGTCCAATAAAGTGCCTGGTCAGATTTCTTTGTTACAACAGCCACAAGGTAACAACAACTATCTGTTCTTTGTTTTTCCTAAATCTTTGTAATTTAGTTAAGATTATGAGACCATTTTTTTTCAATTTTTGTTTTCAAATTGATTATGAACAGTCAAACATATCTATGTTCTAGTGTTATTCATTGGAATCTTAGGACGAAAGAGAGTGGATAGGGGTGTTGAACATGACCCCTTCTTAAAGAAGATATATCTATCTAAATGAGGGTCGACAGATTGTATACGTATGGAATTGATTCTACAGATCCAATTTATTATAGTGATTAAGTAAAATGATAAATCTCTTAAGCTTCATCTGATAAAAAAAACTTTTAACTTCATATCATTACAATGTCTACAGTTTCTGTTTATCTTGTTGAAGTGAAATTACAATTTGATGTGATGATTTTTTTTTTTTAAATAGCAAACTTTCAAAGTATTAGATAAGCAATATGTAAGTATGTACATGATTTTTATTCTTCATCTTCATAAAACATAGTCATTATTAATTATTGTTGTAGTCCTTGAAAATTTGGAAAAAGGTAGTAATGATCCAATCAACAAAGCTATTGAAGAACCACAAAGAACACAAACTGTTCAGATATCCATGGTCCCAGAAGGGTCAGGAGTTACTCAGAACCCAGATGTTTCTGAAAACACAGGGCATGCTCAATCTGCCAGTGTTTTTGGAGAACCTCTCCAAAGTGACAGCACAGAAACCACTCAGACTAACGTGGCAGAACCTAAAGAAGAGGGTAAACAACTTGATCTGTCAAAGCCGATTGCTGTGACAGACAGTACTGAGGTGGTGATCAATGGAAAGAAGTGTATCTTAATGGCAAACCCAACCACAGGGGAGCTGTGTGCTTACCCGGTGCTGCCGCCTCCAGGTAGGTATTTAGAAAAAAAAAACACTTTTAGTAATGACCCATCAATAATTTTCAGTAATTTAAATCATTTTTTACAATCAATTCATTTCATGTTTATGAAGTAACAAAACTATTACCAATATTGAAGTCCTCCAGGGTTTTGAAAAATTCAACTCTTCGAGGAAATTATGTATAATATATATTTAAGCATGGTTATCAAGGTAATAAAATCTGATCTAGTTTTAGTCTTCTCACTAGAAAATTTGAGAGATTATTGCTGCCAATTATTTCATGAATATCAGTTTTATAAATAGAATCTTAATATAGATAAAAAAAAAGACTTAATGAATTTGATATGCTGTTCACATGAAGGCTTGTGATAGCTATACAGTTCCCCATGAAACAGACAAAGGTAAACATGTTGGAAAATGATCTTGATTGACTGGCTATTGGTAATGGTCACCTAAAATCCCCATTCAAAATAACAAATCAGTGAGGAATATTTGTATATGGACATCATGCAAATTTTATGTTACACTACAGGGGCAAGACACAATGAATTAACCATGATATCTGACCATATAATATGATAAAGTACACATATTACAGATAAACAAATGTATCTGGACCATAGGGAATAACACAGTTCTGTCATAGTGTTTCCTAAAATCCATTTATCACTCAATGGATTAGCAGTAGAAATGGTTGATCAGTTTGAAATGAAAATGATTTTTGTACTTTGTATTTCAAGAAATATTTTCAGAGTTATTTCCCTTAGACCATATACTTATACTTTGCCTTTTTTGTTTGAACTTTTGAAAAATCATCTAAATTTCTCTGACAGTCATATCAAATTTCTAAAGTTTCTAGTAATAGTTTAAGGTAATTTCAAGTGAAATTAACCACAGCACAACTCATGTCTTCTCTTGGCACTGTGAGCAGTTTAAAAGTTTGTTAGCAGTTTAAAAGTTTGTTTGCCATGGTTCACAAGAATGTCATTTGTCAGCAGCCAAAAATTTAATGTGGTATGAAAAGATGATTCACTCTTGTGTTTATAAATTGTCTTGAGGAGAAATAATTTTAATTTGATTCTCCTGAAGGCTTTTCATTGATCAATTGATTGATTTTCCAGTTATAAACAAGCCTAGAACACTGCTGTAGATATGTTATATAATTATCAAACACCAGCAAGGGACTTCCTAACTCTAAACCTGTAGTCTGGTTCTTATGTACATGTATTGAATTGATAATTTATTAATTTAATACATGCATAAAGGATCTGATGTGAGTTTCTATTCACATGAGATTGATGAAACCAGTCTTAGAGCCTGTGACATGTTCGAATGAAAAAATTACGACTATATATATTTCATAGGAAACAAAAGCAATTGCTAACAATCACAAAACTTAAGTTTTTGAGACAATATAAACTCTAAATCATTAGTGTTTTTAACTTTTTATATTTCTTTTTTTTTGGTGGCTTCACAATTAGAACCTCCAGCCTATCATAGCTCTGCAAAAACATATTAAACATTTGTAATAACAACGATATATGTAAAGAGTGTTATAACAGTGGTAACATGGTAGTTATGTATTGAGTGTTATAACCTTGATAACTGGGTAGTTGTGTAATGGGTGTTATAACACTGATAACAGGGTAGTTGTGTAATGAGTGTTATAACACTGATAACAGGGTAGTTGTGTAATGAGTGTTATAACACTAATAACATGGTAGTTGTGTAATGGGTGTTACAACACTGATAACAGGGTAGTTTTGTTATGAGTGTTGTAACACTGATGACAGGGTAGTTGTGTATTGAGTGTTACAACCCTGATAAAAGGGTAGTTGTGTATTGAGTGTTACAAACCTGATAACAGGGTAGTTTTGTAATGAGTGTTATAACACTGATTACAGGGTAGGTTTGTAATGAGTGTTATAACACTGATATCAGGGTAGTTGTGTAATGAGTGTTATAACACTGATAACAGGGTAGTTGTGAAATGAGTGTTATAACACTGATAACAGGGTAGTTGTGAAATGAGTGTTATAACACTGATAACAGGGTAGTTGTGTAATGAGTGTTATAACACTGATAACAGGGTAGTTGTGTAATGAGTGTTATAACACTGATATCAGGGTAGTTGTGTAATGAGTGTTATAACACTGATAACAGGGTAGTTGTGTAATGAGTGTTATAACACTGATATCAGGGTAGTTGTGTGATAACTATATTTATATCACGTAAAGTTATTGCTCTTTGTGCAATACATAAAATCTGCTTTAATTTTTAGGAAAGAAAAAGCGAGGACGTCCCCGTAAAGAACACCGACAGGACACACCATCTGATTCATCCAAGGGGACATTACCCCCAATCAAAGCCATGCCTCCCCAGGACAAGGATCAAAACAGTGCTGCTGAGGGCTTGTTAGAACTAGGCAATACAGGTAACACACCATACACAAATATTAGATGTTTAGTGCATTAATAGGATGAAAAATGTTACTGAAATATATCATTTCTTTGTTGTGTATTGTGAATCCTTCATTTTCTTCTTATTTTTCCTCTTATGATTATTTTTATTAAAGTTGATTAAAACATACTGGTCTGGTCAATTACTAATCATAATATTTGTTTTAGATTGTCGTGGTCAAACAAAAATGTTACACTTGTTCAGAGTTTACTATCAGACATAATCAAGTCACATAGTCAGAACTGTTAAGAAACAATTTGTATTAGAAGAAACTGATCCCTGATGTTCATTTTATAGTTGTAGAACATGTTATACTTTGATACATACTGAAAGTTCTTTTCATTACACACATCTACACACCTACATATTTCTATAATGTGACATGGATGTAGAATTATCATAACACATTGTAACTAATGTGGTTTTTTTTTTCAAAACAAGAATATTTTATTTTTACTTTGGTTTTCATCCTTCAGCAATGATGTGGAGATGTCTTGACTAAATTGTTATTTCAGATCCTGATGGGTTAAGAAGAAGTGGACGAGTAAGGAAGCAAGCTTCATCATTGAATGGTTTGTAGACATTAAAAGTTGCATGCATTCTTAAAGTATTCATATAAACTCTCCACTTTTATGTATCTTAAACACCAAAGATATGTTTTGAAACTCAACAAATGGTCTGGTAATGAGGCGAATTCTCGAAGCATTATAAGGGTGAAAAAGGTTTCTTCTCAATATTCATTGAGATAAGGTTTTCATACAAATTTTCTTAAACCATGCTTTAATAGGTGCCCTCAGCTCACATATTGGGCAGACCTTTATCCTGATCAAGTTATCAGTATCCTGTAATATGAGCTGTTGACCTACAGACTTGACATGTTAGCAAGCTGGTGATACAGTTTAGAAACCAAGTTTTAGGAATAATTTATCATTGTTTTGTATATGTTGCATGAATATATACTCATTATTAGGGGTTTCTTTTTTAGACTATGAGGTTCTAGAATTATCAAGTGATTCTGGAGGGGAAGACGAGGAAAATGAGATGAAAAAGAGGAGAATTGACGACAAAAACTATGTGCCTCTAACACCTTACTTGGTGCCAAATACAGGTAGTCCATCATAGTAGGCAGATAGTTACGGGTTTCTTCTGTCTGGACACGTTGGAGTTATTGCTATAATATCTTCGTGCTTTTTACAATGTGTCGCTGTAACTGTATGTTATACAAATGAGAAAACATCAAAGAATTGCTGATATTTTGTTCCATATGATATTGTATGTTCAGAATGTGACATCACATATTTGTAGGCCTAGACTGACGGCTTAAATGTGTTGTCAGTAAGAATGGTCATTATAATGTAACAGTTAAAATCATTGCAAAATATTAATGTAAAGTTTAAGAAATGCATGACAGGCGCATTGCCCTTAATGGTTTTCCAAGATGCAGTATATAGGACCTAATCCATAATGTGAACTGATTAATTCTGTAACAGTTCAATAACAGATATTTGACTATACATTCTGGTGTCTACTGTTCCAGGTGTTAAAAGAGGACGTGGACGCCCAAGGAGATATCCTCCTCCTGGCCAGTCCAGCTCCAACACACAGATCCCAGCAGTCATTATTCCTGGAGCTAATGGTCAAACCATCATGATGGCCCCCATACAGGTAAGAACTTTCAAAGGGTAAGGGTCAGAAAAGGCAAACTTCAAGTCATCTATTTTTGCCCCCGACTTTGTTAAGGAGGGGAGTATATAGGAATTGATTTGTGCATTCTTCAAGGCGAAGCTTGTGTGGAAGGTATCTCGTAAACTCCTGAGCAAATTTATTTCATATTCACACCATATCATTACACATTAAATTTCTGCACCAGGTTAGTTATAGCGGTCATCATCAAAGGTCAAATTTGTGTACAAGATATCTCATGAACCCCTCAACAGAGATAATCAAAAATAAAAAGATGGGGGAGGGGTGTATCTATGTGACCCCATGATCACTTTGAGGATGGTTAACCTTGATACTTCAACCTTAATATACAAAAATCCACATTGATTGTCCTTGTTTGAGGACAGTATGAACTTCCTATTAACTCAACAGTGTTTCTAGTTTAATTCTCCAGTGATAAAATGAAGCACATTTTAGCAGTAAGGAAAGACATGAAAAGGGATAAAAAATTTTAGTTATACATTTAAGAATGGATATATTTGATCTAAGAATCAACAGCAGTAACAGTAGAAAGTTCTACTTCATTCCTCTCCAATCAAACAAACTAATAGGGCAATGTAGACAGGTTACAAATAATTATTGATTATTGATACTAATAATCAAAAGTAGATTCATCATCATTTTTTCATAAATATTTTATTTTTGTATGAACTTTCGGATTTTGGAAAATTGTTCACAGTTGTGAAAAAAAAATTTCAACTATGTAAATATATTTTAGCAGATGGCATTAAAATATAAAAAGTAGGAAAAGCAAGAAATTGAAAAGAAATGTATGATTCAATTCTCTTATCTTTTAGAGAAAAACTAAGCAAGAAAAGATGAAAGGTAACAGAGTTTTGCTTACCATATCTATTTTTAGCTGTCAGTTGTTTAAATTGGGAAAATAAACAATAAACAACATTACAGTGGCTTAGTGAAACATTTATTTTACAGGGATTGTCCAACCTTCAAGCTTTCCAGGAGCAGGTAAAATCATTGCCCAATCTTGTGGCTCGTCCAGAAGATGAAGGTGACACAGCCAACACATCGCAAGAGGTCACGCTCAACGAGTCGGATCTCTCTCTGGACACGGGTAAGTATGAGAAGGAGGGAGGTCAAGATGATCAGTTCAATTATTTCAGTCTAGATCTAAGCATTGAGTATTGAGTTTGAATAGAAAATTATTCCGAAAACTCTATGTTATGTGCTCTTCACTTAAGAACAGAAAAGTTTGGCTGCCAATTAATACAAAATGTGAGGTTAGGATATAAATCTTCAAAAGTTATATAAACTGTTTAGCTCGTTATTGAAGAATTTTTGTAATTTTTATCTAAAATGAGAGAATGAAATGTTTAGGTTTTTAAATATTTCATGATCTTGATATTTCAAAGAAGATGTCTAATTATCACAAATTTTTCACCAAATTTTCAAAATTCAGATATATGATTTCAGTACAACTATCTGCATTATATTGAAGTTATTATTGAAAAGATGCAAGCACTATAGTCTTTTGAATTGTCTGCAGTTTATTGTATACACCATCTGTTGTTCATTGAAGTATATAACATTGATAATATTTACACATCTTATTTCAAGAATTTAATTTTCTTGATCATGTTCATGGCTCATAAAACTGTGCAAACATTCCAACAAAAATGCAATTTTGAAAATAAATAAGAGTTATCTACCCTTAGACCAGTGTTCCATTTTCATCGCCACTACATTGTTTTTCACATTACAGAAGTGAGTACCCTGGCTGACGTGGCTGCCTCAGCTGAAGCTGGAACAACATTACCCATATCTTCATCAGACACTACCAGTGAGTACGATAATTATCATAACTAAAATATCATCGTTAAGGTTTGAACCAGCTTAGAGGATGGATGTTATGACTCACTCTATGCTGAATGATAAGTGCTCTCCAATGTCTGCCAGTCTTCAGTGTACGCCATTGAGAGTCAACAAACTGAATGCAATACAGTGAATATTATTTTCACTATGACAGTTAACAGCTTTTGGTAAAATATCTCACCAACAGGAAGACTTAATGTTTGAAACATTTGAAAAAATGAGTTTACTCCAACTTTAACACCCACCATACCTAGATTTTTTTACTAGAATAGCCCTAAATAGCTAGATAGCTGGAGGATACTGCCATGAGGTCAGCGCTTCATCTGTTTACATTCTATGTTTTGATAAAACTATCATTCTTTCATTGCCACTTCTACAAGTTTTAGTTATGTAGCAAGTTCACAGCAGTTTACTTTCACAAATTCTGAACCAACATTGTAAAGTTTGATTAAACTAAATCTATTTTCTGTCACTTATTTGACCACAGTATGTAAGCTTGTCATGTTATTTAAGGACACAGGTTAGATAATGTCCTGCTTGTAGACTAGGAATGACTCTTGAAACTTCCTTACCATGACAAATTTGAAGTATCATATAAGCAAGGTAAATCACAGTTGTGTGACTTAAATAACTGGTGACCCTGTCATTGAATTCAAGCATACTAGCAATCTCTACCTGAACATGAACTCCTCAGTATCAGACTTTATCTCATACTGAAGGTATAAATCGTCCTCAGCACTGAAATAGATAACAGAATTATGAAACATGTTGTCGCTGTATTTAGATTCAGGATAAACTGTATGTTATGTAAATGGTCATGTATTATTTATTGACAAAGTTTAGTCATGCAAATTATTTAGTATCTGATTTAATTCACATTGATTAGTTTGTCATAATTTTGCTTTAATTGCAAAATTCACAAAAGCAAAAACATGTGAAAGAAACTTGTTGTAAACTAACTATATTTGTTACTAAATAATGTGACATTACCAATCTCATTTTGTCATCATTGAATTTGCCACTCAAATAACTTAGATTTAAAAAGAAAATGAAAGAAATAAACAAAGAAAAAACATCCTGTTAAAAGTGTCAGTATAAACCTTAACAGTTGTGATGGGCTTTACTGTAAGATGTAAAACTGTTGTTGTTTACAGATAAAACGGAAGGAGCTGAAGCATCTGACCATCAGACAATCATTCAAATACCAGAAAACCTTCTGTCAATGTTCATACCCAAGAAAGATCCTGTCAAAATAGGTAAGTTGTGTGTTATTTGTTCGGTAAGAGGTGGATACAGATCTGTTGTAGTACTTTAGTTCTGATTAATATAAGACATTAAGAAATATCATGTCTACTCACAGATCATAATTGAAAAGAGAATCAACATTTCTCATTGGATTAGTCATTGATGAGTAAACAGAAACTATTCACTAAAAAACAAATCATAAACAATGTAGTGTCAGATACAGAAATACTTTTAGCTTACAATTTCCGAAGACAATGCCCATCTACATTGAGGAAGTCACTGATCCTGTTTTGCATTCATTGTGAGCAAAACGCATGTAAATGTAAACTAATGTATTTAAAGTCATGTTTTTCTTGAAGGTTATTTATTTGTGAAAATTTTAGAACTAAAGATGTAAAAATCCAATAGTATTTGAAAGAGCATCACAGTCCTACATCACCAACTTTTTGGTTCCCTTTGTTAGTGTAAACAAGCCACCTCCCCTACAAACTTTGTTGCATGCGCCATTGATTAAACTTCATCTACATTCCAAAGTATAATTAACTCTTCAGCTGAAAACTACCACTGACATCTATGTTGTAGTATTTAGTTACAATGCTGCAGGCGTCGTTCCTAATTACTTACTATGTAAGGTATTGATGACATCATCTGTTGTTCTGGTCAGATGTCCTCCACTTTCGTTCCTATCTTCATTTTGTAATCTATTTCCTGTAGAGCTGAAACAATTACCTAGTAGATCTTTATCATCAGTAATACAGACTAATGTGTACATTTCTGTATTTTACATAGGCGTTTACATTTTTACTGTTTGATACGCTGAAATAAAACGACAGTACAAATAGCATACATGGTGTATTGTCATGTGTTAGTTGAACGCTTGTAACCAAGTATGCTACACTTAAGTGTGTGTATCATTCTGACGTATGTTACCTCCAGATGACAGGGTTTTTGGCTCAGAGATGATCAGGTAAGTTAGTGTAATAAAACTACGGACCATAGCTTATGTTCAGCTTTAGATCTCTTTGAATTCAATTGGCAATATCCATGTTGTCCATCAGAGGGATGGGGTGGGGGGTAAATCACAAGGAATCATTCAAATATTAATGTTCAGAAATAAGTATTCATTTGCAAATGTTCAAACATTTGTTTCAGCTCTTAGTTTCCTGATTACAGCATACCTATTAGACTTTCAGAGTTATAAAAATGTGTCCAACTGCCTTGGCTTGCTTTTAAAAAGCTGGGATGAATTATGTAAAGTTGAGTTCAATAATAAATTGAAAAATAAAAAGTTGTGGTCATTGAAACTAACAATCACAATCAATACTATTGCAGACAGATATCCTTCTCCAACCTTCGTTGTATTGATATTGAAGCTCGCATTTTATAACTGGCCTGGATCAAATTTTAACATAGGCTAGTACTTTGAAAAAATCTTATATTCAGATAGTCCTAGTTCAATAGCAACATTTGCTGAAGTAGCTATTAAAAAAAGCAGAAATCAAGTTAATTTACCTTGACCTATTTTCAAGGTCATAAAGGTTGGGTCAAACGACAGCTCAAACAAGACATAAAAAATAAGGAGTAAATTAATCAAGAAGTCTATATAGAAATGTGCAATATTAAATAAGTTGATTATAGAACTCTCATCAACAGTTGAGCACACTAAATCATTATCTATATGAAACTGATGATTGATGAGTTAAGTTCCATTTTCTTATCTTAAAAGTACACAGGTATTCTTATTTATTAAATCTAGAAAGTTCTGTCCAATAAATAGAAAAAACCAAATCACAAATCAAAACTTAAAACAATTTTATTATAAGTGATAATTCATTTGGAACTTTACTGTGTTTTCAGAAGAATCAATCATGATAGCTTTGTGACACAATATCAGTGCAACCCAAAATTTCACATTCACTATATGACCTCTAAAATGGCAAGTTATCATGAATGAAAATGTTGTTTTAATGGTTCGAAAATGCTGGTATGAACTCCACATCACTCTCTTGTTAAAGTATACATTTATCAATGTTTTTTAAAATATGCAGCAAATATTTCAAAGTAATGAAAGTATTCATTTATCTATAGATATGTACACCAGAATTTTACTCTCTTTTTTTTGTCAATTTGTGTGATAGAGGAGTCATTCAAGTAAAGTTTGTCTCTTTCTTAAGATATAAGAGGCACTACAGTTAAAGATATATGAATTGCAGAGTCAGCAGATTTTACAGATTTTTATCATTTTGTATATTTTGAGACAAGAATGTTTTAATCTGGTGTACAGATCATTTACTCTTGTTAGTTAAATATGCTTCATTTCCTGTTGATGTAACTGTACTAATAAATTATGTAAAGTTCATTATCAACTCCCCTGATGGCTTTTAAATTACCAAGTGAGAAATTCCCACCAGGGACACTGTTAGTCATCCAGATAATTTTCAATTAGCAGTCAGGACCCCAATTTTCATAAAAGCCTAGTTTTACTGACACTGAAGTTTGGTCTCAAACTTTTTCTCGGCATTGTTTATTTCTCTCAATGAATACAAATGGTATATAGATAACAATGTAACCTTCAGATACTGTGTTGTTTTAAGTCGTCTTAAATGAAACCATGAAGATTTTTTGAGAAAACCAAACTTTGATATTGTATGGTTAAGCTGACAGGAGTGGTTGTTATATGGGGAACAGAAGTACAAGTTTTTTTCATGGAGGAGCCTGTGTAAAGTGTCAGGGGACTGTAGCAATGGTAGGGGGCTGTGTGAGTCTAAGGGCCGTGGTGATGGTATAGGAGGGGGAAAGGACACCGGATACCCCTGATGTGGGGGGCCACAGGTTGGCACACTTGTTCAAATCATTGACCACTTGCTTTGGCCCATTAACACTGCACTTGGTACCTGGTGGCCTCCTCCCTTCTCTCTTCCCCATCTCTGGTTCATCATTAAAACACCCCAATATAAAAAGGCCCCTAATTCTACCACTCTCGAGTAAGATTTCCAGAGATTATCCCCCTCTCGACCCATCATACACTCTCAAAACACACACTTTATCTGTGGTGATTCCAAACAGATTTTCAAGTTCTCATAGGACTTTTGTAGCCAACAGCTGAGTTCATCAAGGCTACACTGATACTGTCAAAACATTGGTCTGATAAAGATTTAAACACATGATTGCTTCTCGGGTTTTTTAAGGACATAAAAAAAAAATTGAACTATTTTTAGATGTTTGTTAGCAGAACCATTATTAAAAAAGAAAATCTGAAAAGTTTTGCTTTAGTACATATGTTACCAGTTTATTTCAATTATAGATACACACAAATTTGAAAAGGAAGAGGAAACACATGTAATATATAATCTATTGATGTAGTAAAACTTAACTGATCTGAGAAATAATCCAAACAATAGCATGCGTTGGTTGTTGATATTTACTTTTTTATAAGCATGCCTGTAATTATGATCTTTGCCGAACTGAAGTTAAAAAGATATTTTAGACATTTACGTGAGAGGTCTGTATTTATTATGAACATGTATACACCCTGTTCAGACTTCCCAATGAGTCCTTGAATCACTATACACTTGTAAACTAACTGTGACAGCACGCCCGACAGTGCATTTTACCTGTAAATGCACCTACTACACCTGTACATTTCAGTATGCATATTGGTCACATGGTTTTTTCATGATGACCTTCTGAACTTCATACTAAAATTATATTTTAGTCACATTTTTAAAATTTTTATTAATTTTTTTCTATAGGCTGCCAAGTAAATTGTTTTGTGATGAATTGAAAGAAAGTTTGAAAGATTTCAAGAAATAATGATTAAGCCACTATGCATTAATGCAGATAAGTGGATAAGAAGGAAATAGATTAGTGAATGATATGAGGCACAATGTGATACAACGTCCACAGCCACCCTTCACTGCAAGCTTGATGTAATCAACACCTTTGCTATCACGCTCTAATTTTGTGGTTGAAAACTTAGGTCTAGTGCAAATTTTTATGAATGAAATGGTGGAACCTTATATATCAAGTGTAAGCCTGGAGTTAAACCACAGGCATGTGTGTTTAAACATGCAGTTTGTGGTTGGCAAAACAACAGATGGTAGTCAGCTCTGCCACTTCTTTCTTCAGGGAGAGTAATGGTGTACCCTGGGACATTTATGTGAACATGAACACATTGGTAGATGAAAAAAAATCTCCCTTTTTTTCATCAGTGATATTGGCACATCCTGGTTTGGTGCCATTGAAATGAAATTGCTGCTTTTGATATGTAAACCCTCAGTATGAAATAGCTGACCCAGCTTATCTTCTTTAAATCTCTTAGAATATCTAATATAATCCAACTTGAAATAAAACTGTTGTACAATATATATACCATATTTTTTGTAAGTCCTACTTGTGTTTAACTGTGATGACTATATGACATCAGTGTCACAGAATGTCTGATAATACCGGATTATCCTTTCCTAATGTTCCTTGTCCTGTTCTATACATAATACTAGATATAGATGTAAATTGTTGTCTCAGTATTGGATAAGAAAATCTTTTGCCAGGTTTGTGTGGTGAGGGCGTTGATTTGTGTCATTATAAGCTTACTCAGTGTGGTGTAGATGTGAACTCATTTTAATGGTAAGTATACATAACCTGGAGCTGTAAATCACCAGGGTTTCCTCCCCGCTTTTCCAGTTAAACCCTGAACCATCGAAAGTGCAATGTATCAGTCCCTGAACATCAAAGGGCCTTTTCTCTACGGGATTAATGTTTCTGGTATAAAAAAAACCAGTGAAATGTAAAGAGCACATAGTCACACTGCTACCCCCTACTGTACCCTTGACATAATTCACAGTGGATTAGGCAATCCTGTATTACAACTCTGCCGGTTTTAAGGTTTAAGTCTTGTGCTAATAATATCACCAGTAAAAGGTTTCTTTGTGACGACACTTTCCTCAGTTTTATGCTATAAATAAAGAGGGCAATGCGGTGAGGACATAGAGCTTGAGTGACCCAACAGAAAATATGTCATCCCGAACAAATTATTTGCAAAATTTGTAATATGACAAAAAAATCTTAAATACGCACAAATGTGACACTTTTAATCGTAACATAAAAAGGCTGATGTTTACTTTTGTCTATACTGCAACTAGGTTTATGTAGCATTAATCTGTTGTAAGGTGGCCCTTTAACAGGAAGTAGGGTCACCGCATACAAAAGGTCACCAGTGGGGTAACCTTGAAATGAGGTTCATGGAGGAAAATTTGTTTTCTCCAGCAAAGTATAAGAAGAAACATATTTTCATGCAGCCCTCTCTCAAATATTTGTAATTAACTTATAATGGACCAATGTGTGGAGAATTAACATAGTAAGGTAGGGCACTGAAGGTTGAAGCACCGGGTGGCCTTATCTACAATTTTTACTGGTAATAAAGGATTTGAAGACTCTAGTACTGTCATCTTGACACTGTAACACAACCTAAACATCCGTGTTCAGATTAATTCTGTATCATAATTCAAATTTACATCAGCTAAACTGATTGACAAGTTCCAAAGTAGAGGATTAGAAAATTAATGAAAACATCACAAGCTGTTTGTAAGGGTAGGAAAGAAATTTGATTTTTAAATAAACTTATGAAAGAAGCTTTTCAGGCCTGGTCTCTGCAGCCAGTGTTATTATCAGGTTGCCAAAATGCAGGGTGTTCAACTTCATGGATGGGGCAACAAGCACCTGTTTTCTGGAATAGTATGATAATGAGTTTCATTATTGGTGGTTTATGTTGAGGTGCTTCCTGACAATAATAGGTAAATGGATATTCATTTAGTGCTCTGAGCGGTCATGCACACAAATACCGGTACACATTATTCAAGAAATGTTCACCTGAATCCTGTTGCAATAAATATTATATGATGTTGTGTTCTGCTGGATTATACATATATTTGTGTTTTATATCAAAAAAGACTTATCAAATTTACTAGATAGACTTAGATTTCAATTTTGATCGTTACCGTTTATGAAAAATGATTTGTAAAGTGAATTCCTATTGACTTTGATCAGAATTTGTTCTTGTTTCAGCTTATAACTAAATTTCTACTGTCAGTTTTATAAATTACAATTGATAGCCGAATATTATTCTGTTTCTGGCATGAACTTGAGTCATCAGGTTTTAAAACATCATGCATTGAGGTCGTTGTCAATGGTCAACTTCCTGGGGACCTCATTTTCCTGTTTCTGTTGAAAAGGAAGAAGACCCTGCTATTGCCCTGATAAGAGTACTTCACTAAACTGAGCACAGTGACCCAAAAAGTCCAAAATATCCTTGTGTTTCAAATATATATACATATGATATACAGAAATTGTCACGCCCAACATGTAGCATGTAAAATATACATGCAAGCATCCTGTACGTGACAACGTAATCCAAAGAACTGCCAAACTGTTGATAATACTCTTACGTATCATTGTTCAGCAGATAATATTTCTTATGGTGCTTATCAAATCAATATTATTTCATTGAACTGTTGATGGATGTTATTGTTATCCAAAATAAACAAAAAATATTAAAATTTCATTTTCTTCAAAACTTCTTCCTGATTCTAATGCTTCCGCCTGAAAATGCTATTCATCAGTGTATATGCAGATGATGTGATTTTTTTTTTTTTTTTTCTGACACCTAAAATGACCTTTAGAAACAGGGTTTTGGAAATATGGGAATCAAGATGGCTGCACATCCTTTACTTAATTGTACTGTTATGTCTACTGAAATAATTCATTGGTTTGAATTTTATATCAATTTTGTTATTTTATACAATGATATCCACCAGCTGGACATAGAAATGAAAATAATCTAAAGATGGAAAAACAAATATGGCAAAAATTATTCAATTAAAACATTACTTCTTTAACTGCTTATAAAGCCATTGACAGGTTCATTGAAAATGTTGATTTCCAAAATAATGGTTAAGTAATTTCAATATAAAGAAAAAATGATAATGATGAATAAGTATACCTAGGAACAGTTCTCATAAGTGGAAAGAACAACAATCTTAATTGGAATTACATTGGTAAGATTTCAATAATTTTATCTAACTAGAAAACAAGATATCTCTTGATAAAGAAATGGTGCCTTAACATTATAGTGACATATGTTTTCTGCCATATGCACAAGCTATGGTGAGGTAATGGATGTACCTAATCTTTTGCAGTGTTGCGCCCTATGCATTGCCCCCTTTGTGTATATGTAATTTTGCTGGATCAGCATACTAACATAGTTTCCTGGGTTAGCTGAGGGTTACTGAGAACTAGAGAGACTCGTGCCAGGCGACAGCAAGCCTTACACCTTCCTTCAGATCATCATCTCTCCAATCGGTCCCCTCATTGAAATCACTTGAGATCCATTTAGAAATGCCTTTGACTTGAGTCGAGGAGAGTAGTGCTGGTTTCTAATGGGCTCCAAGAATGACAATTTCAATTAGATTTTTATACATTTAGGGAAAATGTACTGACTAAAAGCGCTGGGGACTGGATGAAATAAACAGCAGGAGAAAACTGAACATGTTGATTCCATTAGTTTAAATCTATTTTTATTACTATATATAGCAAAAATCTGTACTCCCAATCTTGTTTGGAACTTCACAGAGCGAGTGTACATTGAAGTTAGATTCCTCAGCCACTGCAGCCAACAACAAAGAAAACATACAAATTATATATCCATACATAGTCTGTACATGGTAACGTCATCATCACTCGCTGCCTACAATTGTTTCACTAAGAGAATCATCCTGTAAGATAATGGAACTAGCTTTGAATTTGATTATATCATATCTTTGAACATTAACTATCATTGTTCACTTCAAATGTACATAAATCATTAAGGAAGGCACCTTATTTAGCATATATTAATTTTAATACTGACTTTGGTCCGAATTACCAAGGGAAACCCTCTTCAGGATTAAATCAAAGTGAGTGCTATGTTCACTTAAGTTTACACTGTAATTAAAAATTTGAAAAAGTTCAGCTGGGGACATGCAAAGAATTCTTTTAGGAAAATTTGGGAACACCTTGCATCAGTAAATAAATGATTGGCGAATAAATAGCGGAGAGAGCTGAGTAGGGGGACAGTTGTCAGTAACTGGTGCTGATATTTGACTTGGCATTTCCTGGTTGTGGTTGACTTGATTAGTTAATGTGTTGATACATGTGATAAACTAATGTGTGGGGGCACTGGTCCGGAGGCTGACCTTGGGATGCGCTGCAGCCTGACATTGCTGTTGATCTTGGTAGGAGCTTTATAGTGCTGCATCACTATGGGATACTAGTCACAACTGTCTTCTCCTAGCACATGATGACAGTTGGGTTTTATGAAGGGAACTGTGTCAGGAAGCTGGTGAGCCTGAATGAGCTCAGTCTGTAGCCTGAGACTGGTGGGAAAGTGTGGGTGGTAGTTCAGTAATTAGGCCATCAAAGCCAGCCAACTATAGCCTGTTTCATATTTTTAAGGAAAAAATACCTCATCTTTTTTACATTTGCAACATGAAGACAATCCGATAGTGTTTCAAGAGAATGTATTTAGACTGGATGCTGTAACATCTAGATAGCTTGCATTTTAAATCAGTTGAAATTTACATTTTTTTGAATTTGTGAAAAAATTACTCAGGGATATTAATTACGAAGTTATTTCTTGTGTGGTATAGTGATTTGTGTTGTAGTCTCCATGATCTGATATTGTACAGAGAATGCATCATGATCGCTATAATGCATTTTAAGAGAAAATTTACGAGATTGTCTTCATGTTTCATCATGTATAAAAGATTTGAAACATCCTATTCCCATTTGCGATTTTCTGTGTGTAAATAAGCTTTCCCATCCCTTTGTCTCGGATTATCTGATTCCAAACAAGTAAAGTTCACTGGTATATAACATGTAAAAGTAGACGAGTAGACAAAATTAGGGTCACATGCATATGTCAAAATATGTCTCAAAATATTAGCCTACAGTACTGTAAGTGAAAATTTGTTCTATGTCTGTATGATAATAGAAGCACTAGATCAATAATTTTACTCTCCATAATTTTTTTTTTATCGAAAATGTGAACTTTTATTACGGGACATTTAGTAAAGAATTTCAACCACACAACAAAATCTGATTTCAGAGATATTAGTTATAGTTCAAATGTAATTTTCTAATCAGTTGACTGAATGTTTGCTTTAGTCTCTGTTTAAGAGGTAAATATTAATTTTGTCTATGGTCACTTATCACAAAAATCCTAATGTAAGTACTCACTTAGTGGTCTTAATGACTAAGTCAAGGCTAATATGTAGTGAGCTTCAATTCTGCTTTCTCATGGCCATTTTACTGCAATTTTAATTTCACATGAAAAAAAAAATTATTTAATATTATTTCCATCAATGTATAGATAAAATAAACAAAAATTGTAAGTAAAATATGGTATCCCAGTCTTGATAGAAAATACGTAAATTATAAATGAAGTTTTTTGTATGATGTTCGTCATTCTTAGGAGAAAAAAAGACCTGGCCCCACTTGTATAAAACATCTCAACTCCTCGAGTCGAGATTTTCCTCATCTGATATCTCCTCAAAAACGGCTTGTATGAAATTTTCTCAAGGAACAGGAAGAAGTCATCGGCTAGGATGTCCTGAAATTCCTTGAGGAATTTTCATACAAGATATTTTCAAGGAGATATTAGCTGAGGAAAATCTGGGCTTGAGGAAATCTTAAACTGAGATATTTTATACAAGTGGGGCCTGAGGTCTCAAGGCTTAAGGAAACAGAAAAGTTTATAACAGAATGCTTTTAATTGTTGTATCTTTAATTAGGTTATGAGTATACCTACAAGAGTTACATCTACATTCATATAAAAAAGGATTTCTTTTTCTTTGGTGTCAATTTATTTTTACATTACAACACCATGAAGGAGATAAAAACAAGGAAAGAAAACATTTAATGCCATCTCCAGCATCTAATTAATACCATTATAATAAAACCATTGGCAAAGAGGAACCTCTGTTATATTGTAATCAGTATTTCTCTGAAAACATTTTTCTTTTTACATTAATAATTTGAAGAGTGCAATTTGAACACATACTAGCTCAGGAAACCTATATTATGCAGTGGTTATCTTTCTTTGAATGCTGAGAAAACTTAACTTTGATAGTTTCACTTCTATCAATTTGATGTCAGATATCATGATTCGATATTGAATTGATGATCTATAATTCATTATGATAATTTGATTAAATTCGCATAAAGGCAGTGTGAAATATTTTAAACAAACTGTTGATATGCAACATAGTTATTTTTACCAAATTCCTTGGGCACATAAATGAAACAGACTGTAGTGGTTTTGTGGGCAGGTCAAATCAGTTCTGTTGAGGAATGTAGAGTTACAGCAGCCATCTGGCTCCCTGCTCAACCATCACTTTGTTTTCCTTAAAAAATGCTGAAATCATCACAGGGCTTGGCTCAGAGACTATATACAGAAGTTCATACTTGTATATGTATTTAATTCAGCTATCTCACATTGGACAAGATTTCACGTGTCACATCCCTGTAATGCTACATTATTCATTTAGAGGTTCTGTCTTGTAATCAGGCTAAAATACACAGAAACATAAAATAGCATATATTACAGGTTGTCAGAATAGACAGGTGTCAGGTTTTTTTTTAATCTGACCCAGTTAATGAATCATAAAATCAGGAGTCTGATCAAGTGAATGTACAATATGGAACACACTATTTAATGTAAATCACACGGTTTATATAGAACTGGTGTATTTAAGATATACATATTAACATAAAGGTTTCATTTACTAACACATACATAGTTTCAACATACCATACACCCAAGTTTGTCAGAGCTCAAATGGCTTCATTCTCAGGGGTTTTTTAGATGAAATCTCACACACATAATATGTTGCACAAGGTCAAGTTTCAGGGTTGTTCAGTCAAGGTCACTTACTATTTTTAGAAAATCATTGTCCGCACCTTAGCAACTTCATTCATAGAAACATTTTCCTCAAATCTGTTTATAAAGCATTAAAATGTTTTGGACAAATTTGTATTTCATGGTTGTTTGATCAAAATGAAGGTCACTATTAAGGAAATCGTTGTCAGCATTGTAATGGCTTCACATTAAACCTCACACATTTACATAGTGTAACAGCTTGTAGGGGTTGATATGAGACAGGTATTGCCTAACTATACTCAGTATGCTTGTTATGTATGTGATTAATTTTGACACTCCCTGTTACTAATTATCTGACAGAAGATGATCCAACAATTTCACAATTACCTTACCTTATATATTGGTAAATGACAGTTTAGTTAAAAAATTACTTTCAAAAGGGAGTTTAAATGTTAAATCACTACAGAAAAGCAATCATAGATATTTGTGGTTTTCATTTGTAAAAAGAAAACGAGAACAATGAGCATTTCCTTTCAATCTCGTACACTTTCCTCACGATAATAATCTAGTAGGAACCGGTTCTGTGAAGAGTAATTTTTATATTTAGAAAGAAATATAAATTTTCATCTGCTGTTTGAAATTAAAATCAAATCAATAGAAATGTGTGTACATTTACATATATATATATACCAATATATGTTCTATTTGTAATAAGGTAGATGAAATGACTGTGAATCAAAATTATTTATATTTTGAAAGACTACAACTCCATTTTATATGATGAAATTTTTTCTTTAGGCATTTGTACCAAGCTCTCACTTTTACTGAGGATCTGTCTAGTTACGCCCGAGATTGATAAATATAGCTGAACAGATCATTAGAGACTGGAATGCCACTCAACTAGTACATTGTGTAATTGAATGAAACACTAATTAAATTCCCCTGGATATTGTGTACAAAGCTATAAATTTTTATTGAGGGTGGGAAATACAGTAAGGGACTGATTATTGACATAGTGTTTAATGTTTTTGAGAATAAATTTTCATACAAGACTGCTGACTCATGCAAGTGTTTCGGACGATTACCATGAAGGATAGTTTAAAATTGGACAGATATTACCAGAATAAGCAGTTAGGCATATATCCTCTTGCAGATTCCTCGTTAACATTCCTGGGAAACTGTTTCACGATCATGATCAAACATAATCACACTACAAATGGTATGTCACTACATCCACCAGGAGATAAAGTCTTGTATATATACAGTCGTAGCTTTATTGCCTCTGTCTCTAACAATCCTTTCAACACAATTTATTTTCTGATTTGATGATTCAAAAGATAGTAGAACATTGTATTGAAATTTTAAAAATTGAAATAAGAATTTATATACGTGTATGAGATAGTATGCAAGGGTATGCTTTTTTGTTGCAGTATATTTCCTCTTTAAATTATGCAAAATTTTATATAGTATAATTTAGTGAAATTTATGTGTCCTTTTTTTTGAAGATTTAAGTTAATTTTGATCTTAATCATCTAAATCATTTCATCCTGAATAATTTTCTCTTGCTTGAGTTATTGTGTAATTCTCATGCATGTCGATCGAGTTATCAAATTCTTCCTCTACTGACTTTCAATTATCACCTCAACTCTCACACTCAAGTTGACTTCATGGTTTAGGTGCTTACAAAATTGGGGGAGGGGAATGCAATTTAATTGGATACAAGACCATAAAGGAAAAAGATTGGGGTCACCATGTATCCTCTCAGATGGGTTGTAGAGGACTTAAACACAATCTTAATATATTACACACAAATAATAAGTTGTACAAAAATGATACTAATAGTTCTTTATTAAAAATGGGCAGGTTTTTCAAACACTTCAATTTTTCAATAACAAAAAAAAATATGGTTTTCTATAAAGTTACTGAAATGTTACTCATGTATATCAACAATGTTACAACATGTATATCAATAGTGTTACTACATGTATATCAACAGTGTTACTAGATGTATATCAACAGTGTTACTACATGCATATCAACAGTGTTACTACATGTACATGTATATCAACAATGTTACTACATGTATATCAACAATGTTACTACATGTATATCAACAATGTTACTATATGTTTATCAACAGTGTAACTACATGTTTATCAACAATGTTATGGAATTTTTGTACCATTTGTACAAGTTATTGATAGCTTTTCAAAAATCTGTAGGTAAAAACTTACACATGTTGCTGTTATTATATAGATGTGTACTGTATTTATCAGGAAGTAATATCTGGTGATGAGCCGACCAAACTAAATATATAGCTGTTCACAAAGCATTACCAAGAAGTATTTTTTTTCATGTCCTGTATGAATTCTGACTTTGAGCTTTATATAATTTGTTGGCCACCTTGGTCTGCTACAAGATGTAGGTCAGTATTCCATACTTTGATATTTCAATAGATTTAGATCGTATAAACAATCTCTAACTTGTCTCATGGTAAATGATTTAAAAAGTTGTCATGGCTGATGTTGAAAGAAACAGAAGCTTATGTTTGAGACATAAAGATCATTGTCATACCTACAGATATCAGAGCCAACAGGTACAGATTTACGATCCCACATGCTATTTAATTTTTTGTCCTGATTTTCTCATGTGTTCAAAAGGTTAACTTAGTTTTATAGTTCGTGCTCCATTTTTGATATTACTTCCGGTGGCCATAATACCTAATTATATTGTTACTGAAAATGGCTCCATGCACCAACATATCAGTCATTGTGTGTAGACTGTTTGCTACTTAGAGCTGTGATATTATATATATGTGTGTGTACATCCGTTGATCTTCATCTCTATAATGGGTTTTGATTTAAGTTAAACCTAATTAGCTTAAACAGCGACATTTGCCTGGAAATATCAAGTTTTTATCAAAGAAAAATGTCAAGTTTTCCAGATGAAAGAGTTGAAATACTGTATGAATGTGATAAGTCGCTATTAAGATAAGCTGCGACTCGGGATCATACACTGATAAATGGAGGGCTGAGATGCAGATTTCATGTACAAGTGAAACTGGCGTTTTTTGTCCATTTTCTCTGTGATATTGCCCTATATGATTTGGCATGATGCAGCTGTGTCGTAGCTTTTTTGTGTGTTATAAGTATGGTCTCTTCATTGCCAAGCTTGTCACTCTATGCATCCTTGCTGTCATTGCAAATGAACAAAACTATGCTGACACAGCACTTTTACGTTCAACTCACCAGAGGGTCAATGTATCTATATCTATAGCATGGTTGCTGTTTTATTCAGTAAAAATACCCATGTAACATTTTTGCGTATTAGCTCCTGTAACAACCTATTGTAAAATCAGGATTATATAACGAAATGATGCCACACATCTGTGTTATAGTGGAGACAATAGATATAGACCTGGGAGATCTTCAGTCATGTAAAAATAAAACCATTGATTATGTGATAAAAAGAATCTAAAATTTGTTTCCATTTGATGTGTGATTTATGAAAAAAATGACAAATTTTTCTTCTTACCTGGTGACAAGTTGGTCAGTCTCTCTGGTCAGTAAAGCTTTGGAGATGTCTCTGGTCTGAGTCATTGTATAACTCACTGGTTGAGTCCAAACTATTAAACCAGTGTAGGATTGTAACATTTTTATTACGTTCTTGTAGAACGGGGATCTAGGTGTTGATGAAGCCATTTTTTGAAACAGCCGAAATTTTGCCAGGTATTTTGGGAATGTCTAAAAATCATTGAAATTTGATCCTAGATATACATTCTATTGATTCTAGATGGCTGACATCCAAAGTGTTAAGGTTTTCCCAATGTGGTATATCAGTTCCTTAATTTGTTTGATCCAGTCTATAGTTTTAAAAAAAAAAATTGTTAGAAACTTTGGCCGAGCATTGTGATATGTCAGATTCTTTGTTGGAGTGTCAAAGAAGCTGTGGGTATTTAAACATTCTGATATTTCATTGTTTTAACTCAACAAACTTATCTATCTTTACATTGAAATTAACTAAAATCAATAAATATGTCTTATCTATGCTTATATTTAGATGTTAACACAAATTTCTTGTCATAAAGTTGGCATATCTCTTTTAAAAAGAATATTTGTATTTTGTGTTGGCATTTAATTGTATGATTCTAGAGTTGGCCAGTAAGTTCCCCAGCCAAACAGGATAAATGAAATGTAAATATTTTAATATTGCTTTCTATGTTTCCAGGTCTAAAGGCATCAGAGAGTGATCTTGAAAAGATGAAGTGCCCCAAATGTGATTTCCAGGCATACTATCTTCAACAGTACCAGACGCACATAGCATCACATACTGATGATGTCCACAAGTGTAAATGTTGTCAGTACCTCACATTCGACATGAATGATCTCCTCGCTCATTTTAAGGTATGATTATTAGTAAAGTAATACAAAAAAAAAGCATCCTGTTAGAAAGACACTAGTTGTATATGGGTTGTGATTTGATTTTGCTTCAGATAGAGCAGTGGAGATGTTTCTGCCACAGGCAGATACATCTTGGACAATCTAAAGATTCTGACTGGGAGAGGACTGTATCACAACAAGATATGCCTTGGACTATGATTTAGAGGTCCTAACCGGAGGACATTTCTACCATAATTCAGAAATTCTGACGAGACAGTATAATTTAGAGATTCTGCCGAGGAGTCAGTTGAGCCGTAATTTTGGGGCTCTGACCTCCAGACATTTCTACCACAAGTAGTGACCACCACGTGACAGTCTATCGTAATTTAGAGATTCTGTTCATGGGATATTGATCATGAGAAAATTCTTCCACAACTTCTCTCTAATATACCATGCACCACATAGAGAGTCTGATCATGAGACAGTTGTACCATAATTTAGAGATTCTGACCACAAAACAGATGTATCATACTTAAGAGATTCTAATAATAAGGCAGTTGCACCATAATTTAGAAATTCTGATAATGAGACAGTTTTACCATAATTTAGAGATTCACATCTAGAGATTTTTAAGTTCATACCTTGGACATATCAGAGATTCTGATCATGAGACAGTTGTACCATAATTTAGAGATTCTGATCATGAGATAGTTGCACCATAATTTAGAGATCCTGATCTAGCGATTTTTATATTTATACCTTGGATTGTATTTGATTCTCATCTCCTGTTAGTTTCTTGTAGATTATATTTCTGCTGTGTTATGATTGGTCAATCAAGGAAACATGTGACTTATTACTGGAATCTATTACCTCTATGTGTTAAATATAATTCATTTTCAGTCAAGAAGCTTACGCTCCGTAAGAAAATCTTATTTGAGGCAGAACAGATAATGAGATGGTACTGTTTGTTTTCAGAGACTAGAGATAAATTAATAAGAAGTAATACCAGTAACAGATTCTGTTTCCTGTACATATATGTGTTAAAATAACCAAGCACATTTATGAAATATTTTTAGTTCCAAAATTCTTTTGTCAAGGTTATTTATCTTAGTTTAAGGATAAGTGTCAGAAAAATGATTTTACAACATTTTGATTGTGACCTCACCTGGTGACAAATGTGACATAGAGCTAACTCATCATAGAGAAAGTTTCACCATCTCTTGTAAGAGAAATAGTAGAAATAAGCAATCTGAAAAAAAACAAACACTTAGATTGGACAGAGACTTATGATGTTTAGACAAAGAGAATATATTTTGTTTGTAAAACATATTTATGGCTTTGTTTCATGTTGAGTAATTTGGCCTTGGGCAATGTGGAAATGTCACGTTTTGTGATAAAAGCATGATTAACCAAAAGGTTGCCGTATCGTCACCCATAACGTCATTCTTTAATTAGAAAACTACATAATATGCGACCCTTTACCATTAGTTATTATTCTCTAATTTGAAAATTGAGATGACAGTGTGCAGTAATTATTAGACTTAATTAATTACTGCTGTTAACTCAGAGTTAATTATTAAGAAGAAATTAGATGACGTGTTAGATAAGTGCAGTTCATTAATCCTCCTCCTCATGAAACTTCTACAACCATAAATTAAAAATTATTGTACTGCTAGTTGACATATGATAGAATCTGAAATCACTGGCTCTTGTCTAAAGACAGCCTTGTGGTGTCTGAAGGCAACTTGTGTCAATGAGAGATGGGATTTATATATCAACATGTTATTATGAAACTTTTTTTTTACAAATTTTGATCTTACTTTTAATTGCTGCTAAAGTGAAGTATGAAAATACTGAGCATTTACTTGAACATCCATCCATCAAGGCCGTAGTTATTCTATTTATAGGAACTTGGGCACTAATTTTCCCCTTGAAACACTTACTTGTAACAGTTGTTAATTTCCTATGTTATATTTATTAGCACTCTAGCAACTTAAAATTATGTTCTGAATGGATTTTTAACAATCTCATACAAAAATTTTGATGTTTGCTAAAAGTTGTCCTTTAAACTAATTGTTAATTGTAAACTAATTCATTTGTGGTGAATTGCTTACTTAGGAATGATGGCATATATATGTTAGACATTTTTGTATGATTTCTTCAAACAAATTTAAATAAGAATCCTTATACAATATTTAGACAAATGTTTTATACTTTTTTTTTAATAGAAAATAGTGAGAGAGTGTATTGTGATCTGTGTTAAAACAGAGCTGTATAAAACAGAATGAGACCCCTCCAGTTAAGTCTGGAGTGGTTATAGACACTTGATGGTACTTGTAACACTGAAATCTGATCTTCCATTCAATCTCTCTCTGCCATGTGTAAGATATGCAGTTGCATGCTCGCAAAAACACAAAGTGATTATATGACATATAGTTATTCTCTCCAGCATCCATGTATGTGGTGTATGAACGGAACTATAGGTTAAAATGCCCATCGTTTTCACAGTAGATATCTGTCACACAGGCCTCGAACTGGGACAGGCGCGACAAGCATACATATACGGTAAATGCTGACCACATTTGAGAGAACTCAAAATGTAACATACATCTATGAATTTTTAACCATTCTAATGGTTAGTTCATACTTATACCTTTGTAGGTGTATGATATATTTACTTGGTAACCTGTAACACAAATTATGAAGAAGAATTATAATAACCTGTACATGTTGCCTCTGCTTTAGGGTTATTGCCTTATGTTGGCCCCTAAATATCAGCAGAAATGATGTCATAGATACAGGAATAGGATTCTATCATAGCTATGGACAGTGCACAACCTTATGTATGCTGATGGAAAAACAATAGATTTACCCATCCTTTCAGAGTTCAAATATACAAAGAAAATGAGATCCACCACTTCCTCCTGAACATTTGCCAGCAAATCTTCTAAAAGTGTAGGTAGTCTTCAGGAGATGGATTCCTCATGGAATACAGAATCCAGTTCCAAAACAGGAATCAAAATTAACAGTAGATGTGCCCAGATAACATCTGTCAGAAGGTTCAGAAGGATTTATTGATAAATTATTAATAAATCCTGCTGAACATTCCGACAGATGTCTGGTCATCTCTACCATTAACTTAGAGTTCAGATGTGATGGAGAAACGTTTTGTAATCAAAACAGGTTGAGCAACATTTGTTTTGTCTTTTTATTCACAGACTTGATTACCAGGTACTAGTCAGCATGTGACTTTAGATTTTAGATTTCATGGCTGATTCTAGGTAATTTACCGTATTGCCAGACTTTACACACTTGTTCTTCATTACTTTGAATTCCTTCTTCACACAGAAATCTGCAATAATTACAAAACCCACCAAGAATTCATCTCCTTAACAATGCGTCACTTACGAATTACAACCACATTTGTATCGAGACGAAAAGCAAAATTAATGTCATCGTTCAAGTAAGACTTGATGTCAAAACTGTTTTCTTGCAGTGCTTTACAAAAATTTCATCAGAAAGATTATGGGCAGAAGATAACAAACACAACTTGTAGTGGATTTTCACATTCTTACCAGCATGTGTACTGTATGTTAACAATTTCCTGTTGGGTATGCCTGTATATTGCCATGTAGATGTATCCCGATCACCTGGCTGGGGAGACCAATCCTAATCTACAGCTGTAAGTCCTAACAAAAAGTCTTGAGGAGATGGTGGTCTAAAAAAGCATATTTAAGTTATGAAAAATCGATGGAATTAAAATCAAGATGCATACTAGAACTTTAGATGAGAAATGTAAACTTCATTCCAATAAACAGATCCAATATGTAGCAGTCTTTAGTAAAAAGTGCCTTGTAGGACAGCATTGAAGAACCATAATGGTTACTTGCATACAGACAGTGTTATTAAAACATCAGTTATTTAGATATCCGGCCTTTCTTTTAAGCTCTGACTGCTGTCAACTGGAAAACATGCAAGAGCCATGATCTTCTTATCTGCCACTTCAAAAGTGGCAGGAATCTCACCTTCCTTTGTGTATAAAAGTATTACCTTACTACCTAAAATTCCTCTGCCTCGTTTCCAGTATTAACAAAGATGGCGCCAGTGGATTTACACATTCCAGCTAGGTCTCTCTATTTCAAATGAGAAGAATTAGCTGAGATGACTTTGATTGTGTCGTGATATAAACTTGGAAAAAACAAATACTTTGAATTTGGAAAAAAAATAGTAACTTCAGCCATATTTACCAAAGTGGCTGGGAAGAAGGGAGATAACCACATCACACAGCAAGCGAAGAGTTAAATGAGCTTTAAACTCTACATAAATTCCTTATGCTATATATAGATTCATGAACAGGGATTTACTTCTGGATTTTCAGTCATGGGAGATTAAGTAGTTCAATATCAAATTCACTGTTATCATTTTTTAGAAAATTGTTAACTGATGCATGTCATCAAGATTACTTCATTATTGCATTTCCAACAGATTTTAATTGACCTTGAAAGAAAAAAACAAGTATTTGTATTTCAGAGTTCCTATGTCAACTAATTAGGTATCATTCTTCAAGCAACTTATTTCTGGTCATTCCTGGTTCATTATTATCGTCCTGGCTCATTGTAATTAGTATTTTGATAGCTTAATGGGCAGCATTTCTTCTTGGTTTTCATTTCCACTGTTTTCTGTGTAACATGTAGATTTATATAATATAACTTGTGTAACACATTTTTAAAAACTATCATGTATATATTACAAAGAGTTTGATGCATTGCAACATTATAAAACATTTAGTTGACTTTGTTGCTTGGAGAGATCAGTTCCATATGCTTTATCTTTCTAACATTTGGCAGTAGTGACCTAGTTTTTGTCTTGTGACCTAGTTTTTGTTGTGTGAGACTTTAGGTCACAGTGTACTCCATGTGTATGTAGAACAGCTTTATTACTGAAATTATTGCTCCAATGTTTATATTTTGTCTGCAATGGTTTTTTCTTCCTTTTTCAACAGGAAAATCATCCCAGATGTATTTGCACTGAGTGTGAGTTTATGGCAGAACATGCGTACATCATCAAGAGACATATGATGCGACACAGTGCCAACGGCTGTACATGCGACTTGTGTGGGAGGGTGTATAAGGTGGGTCGGTCAACATACTTACACATCTGCTGTCTGTGTGTTGTAATTATTTGTCAATGTTCACCTGCCTCATATTTTTTCAACACTACAGAATTTAAATCTCCCAATTGAAGAAAGAAACTCAAAAAATATTCACCTCGGACCAACAAGCCGACATAGGTCTCTGATTGCAGTTTCAGTAAAATAACCAAGTGCTATAGACCTTTCTTAGAATGAGGGGCTTACTGTTAGTCCTACTGCTGTCATGGCTATATGTGACTGTGAGGTGACAGGCTACTTTAACAACCAGAATAGATGTGACTGAGGAGGGCATGATATTTAGTCAACCAGGCTATATGTGACTGTGAGGTGGCAGGCTACTTTAACAACCAGAATAGATGTGGCTGAGGGGGGCATGATATTTAACCAACCAGGCTATATGTGACTGTGAGGTGGCAGGCTACTTTAACAACCAGAATAGATGTGACTGAGGAGGGCATGATATTTAGTCAACCAGGCTATATGTGACTGTGAGGTGGCAGGCTACTTTAACAACCAGAATAGATGTGACTGAGGGGGGCATGATATTTAGTCAACCAGGCTATATGTGACTGTGAGGTGGCATGCTACTTTAACAACCAGAATAGATGTGACTGAGGAGGGCATGATATTTAACCAACCAGGCTATATGTGACTGTGAGGTGGCAGGCTACTTTAACAACCAGAATAGATGTGACTGAGGGGGGCATGATATTTAACCAACCAGGCTATATGTGACTGTGAGGTGGCAGGCTACTTTAACAACCAGAATAGATGTGACTGAGGGAGGCATGATATTTAACCAACCAGGCTATATGTGACTGTGAGGTGGCAGGCTACTTTAACAACCAGAATAGATGTGACTGAGGGGGCATGATATTTAACCAACTAGGCTATATGTGACTGTGAGGTGGCAGGCTACTTTAACAACCAGAATAGATGTGACTGAGGGGGCATGATATTTAACCAACCAGGCTATATGTGACTGTGAGGTGGCAGGCTACTTTAACAACCAGGTTAGAAGAGATTGTGTGGTTTAACAAGACTAGACATGACTTTGAAGTGGCTGGCTACTTTAACTACCAGACTAAATGTGACTTTGGGGTGACTGGCTACTTAAACAACCTGATAGATGTGATTAGACTAAATGTGACTTTGAGGTGACTGGCTACTTAAACAACCTGATAGATGTGATTAGACTAAATGTGACTGTAAGGTGGCAGGGTATTTAAACAACAAGCCTAGATGTGACTGTAAGGTGGCAGGTTACTTTAACAACCAGACTAGGTGTGACTTCGAGGTGACTGGCTACTTAAACAACCTGATAGATGTGATTAGACTAAATGTGACTTTGAGGTGACTGGCTACTTAAACAACCTGATAGATGTGATTAGACTAAATGTGACTGTAAGGTGGCAGGGTATTTAAACAACAAGCCTAGATGTGACTGTAAGGTGGCAGGGTATTTAAACAACAAGCCTAGATGTGACTGTAAGGTGGCAGGTTACTTTAACAACCAGACTAGGTGTGACTATTATTACATAACTTACATATATAGAATGTTTTGGGTCCACGTGTAATGATACACATCTGCAGCATATAAGATATGTCGGTGACTTTTACTTCAGTGAAGGTCACTGACTGTTACGCATTTAAGACACTTCAGAATAAAATGTACCCATCCCACTGAAGACTTGATGTTACATTGTAGTCAGCAGTGCTATATTATCTAAACATTGAACTGTTGTATTTTGGCATTGATGGTCACTATAAATGACAAGGCTCTGGAGGCACACATAAAACTTACATATTTACAACACCACAATCACTATACACCACCATAGATTTTAAGACACAATAGCTATAAGGTAATCCCTATGTAGATTCACATAAAATTTAAACATAAGAAAAACAAGAAGCTAATGCATTGTTTGTGCTTTATTTTAAGATATCTTTGTCACTCTGACCTGGATTCATTACTTAAATCATGGTAATTATATAATGTTAAGGACATCTTTTGTATGATATTTAGATGAGTCTGATGTAATCATTGTCGTCATTTGTCATTGACAGTCTCAATTGGGCTATATTTTTTTTTTCTGCAGCAATATCGCAGCTATACAGCTGTACATTATTTCTTTTGACCAATCAAATAACATATTACATATCAGAGGAATTAGAATATATTGCAAGATATCCACATACATCATTATGGTGTGCATTGCCTGAGGTTATCATTGTCTAACTATTGGAGGCATGCCTTGGTGAAGTTATTTCATTAATGCTAGTTGTGATATTTTCTAGATACTTTGATTTTTACTTGTATTATGACATATTTTTCAACACACAATCAAGCATACTAATTGAATCTATTGAGAAAAAAGCTAAGAATGAAAAGGCTTTTCTGGTTTGAATTCATTTTATTTTGTGTGATTTAAATATCTTTACACGTGCACCGATAGTGAGCAATCCAGAGGTATGAGGGTTGAACAGACATATAGAAAATCATGTCAGCAAAGCGTTAGATTAACATCAACTTACAGAATACATATCATGTCAGCAGAAAATCAAATAGAAGAAGAAAAAAATACGGTTGTATATCCTTTTGCGTCATCAAGATTTATGAAGTGAGCAGACCAGACTACACTTAGACACTATTATGTGTACAGGCTCGTTTGTTTTTCTGTATACATGTACATGACAGCCAGCTGACAAGAACTGATATTCAAATACTTACATGATATCCTTATAAACTATTATCACACAACTGGCTGTTGTGTCATGTCATACAGTAATGTCATGAATATTGTAAAAATTGTGTAACAACACTGTTGTAACGTCATCAATAAGGTCTTGATGAACACACATGATTGTTACAGTGGTAAGAAATGTATCAAAGTCTGTCTTTTATGGAAAATTAATTGGAGAGTTTTTGCTTATTTTTCAGAAATATAGGCTTCATGATCAACAGAATCTTAAACTTTTGCCAACGTAATATGGAATTTTTGTAACTTATTCGATAAATTTGATATGTCACCTGTCGAAATTCTATGACAGATTAAATTATTGACCTCATTTGATAAACACCCTATCAAATTAACACTCGATATAAGATATTATTGTGATTCCTATTAAAAGGTATGGTTATGTAAACCCATGAGAATGTTACTTTTATTTCAATCTTCATATCATCCAGTATACAATTGCAAATGACGGTTTTCGAGGACTTGTTTCAGTCACAAACATGTGACGGGCAGGTATTGGGTAAAGAAATCAGTACCATCTCTACTTCAACAATGTTAGAGATTTTAAATGGCAAGAAACTTATGGCAGGTGCCGTATAGTTGCAGTCAGCACAATAATGACAGATAATAAAACGGCCGTCTAGTGACCTTTTACGTTATACTGGTACGCTTCCCTTTTTTTTTCATCCTGCCAATTTTTTCCGTCCACATATAAGCCACACGCCGGTATATAAGCCGCACGCCCAACTCACGAGGAAAAAAGGTGCCACTTATAATTCAGTAAAATCAGTTCTTGAGTACAGTAATCGATGTGTGTAGTCTATATCTAAATCTATATAAGAGGTTAAAGGTCAAATCAAATGCAGCCATTTATCTTAATCTGTTACAAGGTTGTTTTTTATATAGAAGCATTTATCAAGAAATCAAAAATAGATAAGGTTTATTGATGGTAATCTTAGTTTCAGCCATATTTATTTGTAATGGTTTCTTTACTTGGTATGTGTATCGTACTTATATATCTTTTATCTGATCATGCAGACTTTGTAGCTGATGAAGGAGTTCACATACAAACATCATTCCCATGACATTATTGAATTGTCCTTTTTTTCTTCCAGACGGATTAAAAGTCTTGATAACTTCCGATTTTTTTTTTTTTTTTTGCAGTATATAAAGATGATACGATATATTCATTGAATGAATTCAACCACAATACACATTCTCTGTACAATCCAGTCTGTCATTGTAATTGATAGGCTTTTCACTTTTACACCTTTACATAATGCATAGGAGGATAAATTTCACTGCTCACACAGGAGTGTATGGATATTCTCAGGGAGACACATTACTGCCCACACAATATCATGGGTAAGGGACCCATCACAGTACAGGGATATGGGGTACTTAGGACACATCACACTGCCCACACAGGGGTGTGGGAAACTGGGGGACACATCATACTACTGCCCACACAGGGGTTTGGGAAACTGGGGGACGCATCACACTACTGCCCACACAAGGGCACAGGGTTACTAGTGGATAGATCACAGCTCTGCCCACACACAAGAATGTGGAACACATCACACTACCTACACAGACACATGGGGTACAGGGGTGGAAAGCACATCACACTGTCTACACAACAGTATGAGGGATATAAGTATAAGGGAGTACATCACACTGTCAATACACAAGCATGTAGTACTGGGGCGGGAGGTGGGGGGGATACATCACACTGTCCATACAGAACCATGTAGTACTGGGGCGGGAGGTGGGGGGGATACATCACACTGTCCATACAGAACCATGTAGTACTGGGGCGGGAGGTGGGGGGGACACATCACACTGTCCATACAGAACCATGTAGTACTGGGGCGGGAGGTGGGGGGGACACATCACACTGTCCATACAGAACCATGTAGTACTGGGGCGGGAGGTGGGGGGACACATCACAGTGCCCATACAGAACCATGTAGTACTGGGGCGGGAGGTAGGGGGTGGGGGGGGACACATCACACTGTCCATACAGAACCATGTAATACTGGGGCGGGAGGCGAGGGGGGACACATCACACTGCCCATACAGAACCATGTAGTACTGGGGCAGGAGGCGGGGGAACACATCACACTGCCCATGCAGAACCATGTAGTACTGGAGGGACACATTACTCACCCTTCTAAAACCATATGGCACTGGGGGGATACATCACACTACCCATACAGAATCATGTGGGATTGGGGGAACACATCACACTACCCTTACAGAAGTTTGAAGATTATAGGAGACATACCACTCTGTCCACACAGAAGTATTCAGGAATCTTCACACAGCTCATACATGAGTATTTTGGGTATAGGGTGACATACCATTCTGCCTATAATGATTTTGGGGGGTATTTCACTGTGATGTACACCACACTGCCAACAGTGGAGTATGGGGAACACAATACACTGCCCACTGCTGTGTTAAAGGTCACGGTCACTGTTATTTCTATTGTTAGAATATATCATGTCTACAGACAACTTAAATGAAACTTCATAGTAAAAATGAATGCTGCACTAAAGGTCATAATTACTGCTTATTTTTTTTTGTACTTTTATACTTTCTGTACATGTTTATTCATAGAAGGAAGTGTACACCAGGAGTGATCACGATGTGGAGACTGTCTGACATGTTTCTATTTTGACACAAAATGACATGGTCTGGCACTCCTCAGTAACTGGCTAATGTTTAGATCTTAAATGTCATCACACAACCAGAAAATGCATACACACCTCTAAATTACATTTGATTGATAACTTTGTGTAGGGGAGAAAATGTGCAGTGTTGAGTTTGAAATTGGGGATGTGTTGTTTTGTAGATGACACAAAATATAACCCTGCCATTTCATACAGGAACATACAGCATTGCCTGTGTCTATCCAGTCTCCATTCTTGTCCTTGTCACCATACAGAATCATTGTCTTCTCTCTAGCAGATTTATTTCTGTAGAGATTTTATTCCTTTTTGAAAACATCATACAAAGGTCATTCATAGCAATACATGTACCCTGGATAAGGTTTTATACTTAATGTGACGGAGACATTAGTGTAAGCACTGATGTGAAAACCTAATTACTGAAAGGTTGTATATTAATGTGATGGAGACATTAGTGTAAACAATGATGTGACAACCTGCTGACTGAAAGGTTGCACACATAATGTGACAACCTACTGACTGAGAGGTTGTACACTTAATGTGACAGAGACATTAGTGTAAGCACTGATGTGACAACCTACTGACTGAAAGGTTGTATATTAATGTGATGGAGACATTAGAGTGAACAATGATGTGACAACCTGCTGACTGAAAGGTTGTACACTTAATGTGACAGAGACATTAGTGTAAGCACTGATGTGACAACCTGCTGATTGAAACGTTGTACACTTAATGTGACAACCTACTGACTGAAAGGTTGTACACTTAATGTGACAACCAACTGACTGAAAGGTTGTACACTTAATGTGACAGAGACATTAGTGTAAGCACTGATGTGACAGCCTACTGACTGAAAGGTTGTACACTTAATGTGACAACCTACTGACTGAAAGGTTGTACACTTAATGTGACAATCAACTGACTGAAAGGTTGTACACTTAATGTGACAGAGGCCATATGTAAGCACTGTTGTGACAACCTACTGACTGAAATGTACACATAATGTGACGGAGACCATATGTAAGCACTGATGTGACAACCTACTGACTGAAAGGTTGTACACTTAATGTGACAGAGACATTAGTGTAAGCACTGATGTGACAACCTACTGACTGAAAGGTTGTACACTTAATGTGACAACCTACTGACTGAAAGGTTGTACACTTAATGTGACAACCAACTGACTGAAAGGTTGTACACTTAATGTGACAACCTACTGACTGAGAGGTTGTACAATTAATGTGACAACCTACTGACTGAGAGGTTGTACACTTAATGTGACAACCTACTGACTGAGAGGTTGTACACTTAATGTGACAACCTACTGACTGAAAGGTTGTACACTTAATGTGACAGAGACCATATGTAAGCAGTGATGTGACAGCCTACTGACTGAAAGGTTGTACACTTAATGTGACAGCCTACTGACTGAAAGGTTGTACACTTAATGTGACAGAGACCATATGTAAGCAGTGATGTGACAACCTAAAAAAAAATATCAACAGTACAGATAATTACCGGTGTGCTGGGTTTAATGTCAAAAGTATTTCTGGTTTAAGTTGTTTCCATTGGGTCTAGAAAATTGTTTAACATTAGCTGGAAAATAATCATATTAATAGATAGTTTAATCCTATGGTCATGTTAGCCGCTATTTTGATGAAAAAATGATGAAAAAAACAAAATAGTTATGATAAACCTTGCCTTCTTCTTATTAAGATAAAAACTATTTTTGGAAATTCCCTTTCTATTTTTAGATGCTTGAAATATTTTTCTTATGACCCATGCTTTCGTGAAAAACTTCTGCAATGATACATACGTATAGCTTAACTCATTATATATGTATGTCACTTGTCTGCTGTTTATGATATAAAGGTATATGAATGTTTAAGAATATATGAAATTACAGATTAAATATGATATTTTAAAGGGTCAACAGGTATATATATCTTGGTGCAAATATGATAGAACAGAAAATGGTGTGTTGTAAGGCAGTATAATTGCACTTTAGTGCTTTGTTAAGTTGGAATGTGACATTTAATATACCAGGCAGTTTTTTTTCTTCTTTTTGAATCTTATCCTTCAGGCCTGCTCAGCTTGATGCTACGTTTTGTGGCAATTTTATTTGAAAATGTTAGATTATCACTTCAATGGATAAAACTTTTTTATGAAGTTTGTGTCTAGTGATTGCTACAATGAACAACTATTAAGCATATTGCTAACTTTGGTTAGATAATGAAGGTAAATAGCAGAAAGAATTTGATGACAGTGGTTTAACTCAGGTTAGAAATGTATTTTGAGTAATGTAGAATGAATTATAATGGAGGCTGTTAGCTTCCCATGTAATGATAGCAGTATACATATCATTATTGTGATGAATCAGCTGTGAGGAATTTGTTGTGTATTCAAAATTTTAGCCTGGAGATGTTGTTCAGTAAGGTCCATCACTGCTAGAGTCTCAGCCAGTATGTCATAGTATATGTTGTTATTTCACCATTGGCTCATCGCAATTAAATATGCTAACTATGTACTAACAGGCAATGGAATGCTTATGTGAGGTTTTGAAGCAGTTTTGAGATGTCTTTCACAATTTACATAAAAGGATATCAAATTCTTGTGAAAAGGAACATTAAGTGACTAATTAATATATACGAAGATGTCTGATTCATTTTTAAGATTTTCCAAACTGTAATATAATGCAGAAACCGACGCAGTGGCACCAGTTTGTGCAGTGTATACATTGACAGATCAGATCTAGTGTGTCCTTTCATATGGTACTACAGTATATATACATATTCTGTTTTTTACCTGTTTTCAATGTTATTGGGTCAGGGCATCCATAATCACATTACTTCAAGTTTATAGAAGGGACACCACTGAATCATACACAGAGGGAAAAGGTTTGTCCATCCACCCGCTAATTGTTTTCATGGCAAAATGCATGGTATTGTAAAGGGCCACAAATCCATGTTGAGGAGTTATATAGGCATCAGGCCCACAAGTCCCAAAGGACTACACAGTCCATATAGTGGCCATATACAGACATCAGGCCCACATTTATTCCAAAAGTTCACAAATCCATATAGAGAACATATTTAATCATCAGGCCCACAAGTCCCAAAGGGCTACACATTCCATATAGAGGACTTTAGGCCCACAAATCCGAATAGGCCACAGGTCCATATAGAGGACATGTACAACCATCAGGCCCACAAGTCCCAAAGGGCTACACATTCCATATAGAGGACTTTAGGCCCACAAATCCGAATAGGCCACAGGTCCATATAGAGGACATGTACAACCATCAGGCCCACAAGTCCAGCAGCTTGCAATAGGCCACAAGTCCATATAGAGGACATGTACAACCATCAGGCCCACAAGTCCCCAAGGGCTACACATTCCATATAGAGGACTTTAGGCCCACAAATCCGAATAGGCCACAGGTCCATATAGAGGACATGTACAACCATCAGGCCCACAAGTCCAGCAGCTTGCAATTGGCCACAAGTCCATATAGAGGACATGTACAACCATCAGGCCCACAAGTCCCAAAGGGCTACACATTCCATATAGAGGACTTTAGGCCCACAAATCCTAATAGGCCACAGGTCCATATAGAGGACATGTACAACCATCAGGCCCACAAGTCCAGCAGCTTGCAATTGGCCACAGGTCCATATAGAGGACATGTACATCCATCAGGCCCACAAGTCCAGCAGCTTGCAATTGGCCACAGGTCCATATAGAGGACATGTACAACCATCAGGCCCACAAGTCCCAAAGGGCTACACATTCCATATAGAGGACTTTAGGCCCACATATCCTAATAGGCCACAGGTCTATATAGAGGACGTGTACAAACGTCAGGTCCACAAGTCCAGCAGATTGCAATTGGCCACAGGTCTATATAGAATGTCTGATACAGGTAATAGGTCTACACATTGAAGGCCCAAAATTCATAAAATTCATCATTTGTACATGTATTCAGGGGCCTACCCACATCCAACCACAATGTACTTCAGGTTCTATAAAGGTCTACACCTGAAAGGATTTTTGATGGTCATTGGTCAAGGTTAAAGGTCATAGATCACCCCTTTAGAATTGAAAAGTTATTTGGTGAATCTTTGAACAGATATGGTTCATATTTTCACCATAGCATCATACTAACAAGATCTGAATCTGATAGATTTTGATGTTCATTTGTCAAGGTTAAAGGTAAAAAATCACCCATGACCACTTTAGAAATGAAAAAAGCTTGTGCACACGATATCTGATGAACTCATGAACATATTTGGTTCATATTCATGCCACACCATTGTTGAACCATGTTACACATGGTTAGATTATAGTGGTATCGACCAAGGTCAAAGATCACCCTTGACAACTTGAAATAAAAAAATGTTGTGTACAATATATCTCACAAACCTTTCAACTGATTTGGAGTAATTAAAAATATAATTGTATAAAAACAATGTCCACTTACATCCTGATCAAGTGGTGTGGGATGTATCTATTTGAACCCCTGTTCACTTTGTTTTTATCAAGTTTGTTTCAAATTAATTTGCATTTTGCTTCTTTTCCATTAAAGCAAAACTCTCCTCAGGTTTGTAGTTTGGTTATCATGTGTTTTAATGAAATGTTTTGATGAATGTGGTTTTTTTTTTTTTTTATTGATACCGATAGACTTTGACCCAGATAGGAAATGAAAGCTGTTAGCATGGTCAACAAAAACAACCACATCCTATTGATAAGGTGAAGATTGGAACACTTGGATGATGTGTATTTTTTTTTTTTTTTGACAGGACCACTATATTCTGAAAATGCATATCAAGATGGTACATATGCCAGCTGAGATCCTGTTTGAGTGCACTGTCTGCTCCAAGAAGTTCACAAGGAAGGCCCATCTAAAGCGCCACCTAAGGATTCATGAGCCTGAAAAACCCTTCAAATGTCCTCACTGTGATTACAGGTATGCAGGTGTCACTCGTAGACATGGAACTAGGTATCAGTCACCAGATGACTAGGCCAGCTATGATCTGGTAGGACAGGTGTATTTTACTATTCATCTTGATGTAGACATGTACTTAGACAACTTCACATTCTTCATCAGTCAGACCTGTGGGAAAACAATTTCAAGGGGAAAAGTTGATGTCTCCAACATTTAGTATGAGATAAGTCCATGTCCTGCTGTCCTTGTACCACACCTTCAATGGAGTTGATGACACTTTTGTGTGTCAGTACTGTGATGCCTCACACAGGGACAAGGCTGCATTCAATAGAACATATTAATCAAATATCTTCATTTCCAGTCTGATTTAGACGAAAAAGTACTCAAATGTTCAGTACTAAACACCTTGAAATACTGAGAGGTAATGACCTCAAGTCTGGGTAACTATTAGATAATAAAAGTATGTGTGAATTTAGATATGAAAATAATGTCTAGCCATTATTTTCTGTCTGATTTTGATGGAAATGTAACAAAATATAAATTCCTCTACCACTGAATGCACTTTAGGACATCTTTGTGTCACATCGTAAAATTAGGCTGCTGTGACCATGTCTTGGAGTTTTGACCTCAATCATGCAGATAATACTAGTAAAATGTATTAATTCATATTTCTAAAGGCAGCCTGCTGAGAGGAAACTATAGCTTACTGTACAATACTTTATCTTGTCAAAGATCAACACTGATAATCATCTCCGTACTCAATTCAACATGCTTCACCAAACTTATTACCAAGATTTGTCCCCAAAAAATGATAAGGACTGTACTAAAAGGCACACAAGCGAATAACATCATTCAGTACATCTTAAGAATTAGATAAAATAGATTCTAATAATGAATTAAACTGCATCATGCATCTGTTTTGTTGAGAATTGGTCAGTGATGACAAGGTCCTGAATTTTGAAACCTAGGAGGCAACAGACTGAAATTGAATGAATGAAATGTCAAAAATCGAGATGGAGAGGTGCACTTGCCCCCTAAACTAAATGATAGAATTAAGCTTATCATTTGTTTTATTTGGTAAATCTTTAATTAAAGGATTGATCACATCATATGTGGTAGGTAAATGCAGGGGTTTTCGTGATATTTGTGTGTCTCACTGAGAAAATAAAAAAACCCTTTCCCAGCTGATGTGGAATTCCGACCTTTACTTCGCCATTTACCTGTTGGGATCAGACAGATATTTTTTTTCAAACAAAAGAATTGTACTAGTGAATCAGTGCAATGTATCAGCCCTTATTATGTCACCTTAGATATATCTTTATTTTTTACTACAGATAGTAGTATACAATTGTCACGTTTCCTGTCACATTAATCCCCGAAAGGAGTCCAAATTTTACCCAGATATGATTTTATTTAGTCGGGACCAGATTTGTTTTGGATGCTATTTACTGTTAAACACTGATAATTTTTTCACGGAAAGAAGAGTTTAAGACATAAGTAAATGCTGGTTAAATTTATTTTAATATAATTAAAATTATTTTCTGAATGATCTAATTGGAATCAATATTTCCTCATTGAATGTTTTAAATTAGAGTTTTAAAACATTTTTCATTGTAAGTAAGCATCCCCTTAATTCTGTGTATGATTACAATAAAAACAAGTTGTAATAAGGTATGTTTTTTTTCATGTGTTAAGGTAAGTAGATAGGTATATTGTGTTGTTCATATGTTACGATTAATGATCTACAGATGCTTCTACCTCTCAATGAAAAAATAAAAACATGATACCTAGCATTTAAAGTTGTTGGAGGAAACAAAATATGGTATTTAGGTTCAACATGATTCTGCTAAGTACCCAGCCTATTTGCCTGGGTGTATGGAGTCAATATTATAGAGGTCAATGGTCAGTCCACTGGGCGAAGGTTGGGGCGGTTATTACTTTGTTTGAGAGGGCAGGTAGGCAGGAAACCAGAGATTAAGTTACATGTCACTGAGGTGAAATCAGGCCATGCTTAAAATGTTCTTGGTTAACTGTCCATTCTGTTGTATTATAACCCTAAAGTCAAGTAGGATTGAAATACAACCACAATAAAAATATTTGTGATTTACTGTCTATTCTGGTGTATTATAACCCTAAAAAAGTAGGATTGAAATACAACCACAATAAAAATATTTGTGATTTACTGTCTATTCTGGTGTATTATAACCCTAAAAAAGTAGGATTGAAATACAACCACAATAAAAATATTTGTGATTTACTGTCTATTCTGGTGTATTGTGAATACTTAGATCACTTATGATTTACTGTGAAGACTTTCAAAAAAATTTTAATTTTCACCTAGATCTGAAATCTTATTTTCATAATTAGCCCAAACTAAGTACTTCAAGTTATTAAATTCTTCAATAATGACGACTCCTTTTTTGGGAGGGAAAGGGGTTGTGGAACACTGAGAATAAAACAGTTTAGAATATTTTTCTGGAAGTATTTTTTTGTGGAATTCAACCATTACTGAACCAAATTTTCCTCTAAAATTTTTGCTGAATATTAACCATATTTGGATGGCTGCATCAACAAATAGAGGTACCAATCAGGCTTGTAATGTAACACCTTCTGTGTTATTATCAAATACATATTCGGGTCAGAAACAGAGTATTATTTACTCTTGGCCTTACTCATTCATTCATGGTGGTTGTGGGAAATTGTTGGCTTGAAGTCGATGCTTCATTGAGAAGATTTAAATCTGAAGGTTGTTTGCCTGAGATGGGATGGTCATTCAGTGTAATAACCTTAGCAGGGCTGGTCAGCTATATCACAAAAAAACACACATATCCCTGAAAACAGATATCTGGCCTGAGTGATTCTCACCCATTTGGCTTAACAGGGAGATTAGAAACAGGCACACTGAAAATATGTTGATTTCTCATGGTCCACTTTGCTTTCTGACAGAAATGTTATTTATTATTTATCAATTTGCCTAATTTTGCATGGTTATAAGGATTTGTAGTTGTTATGCCAATAAGTCCTTTGTGTCTTGTAAACAGAATTTTAACTTTTAGATTGCATTAGCACAGTGGGGACTGTTACTGAAAAATTGATTTAAAGAATACTCTTCTTGATGAAAATAAATTTTCACACATATGGGAGTATACTCAGTTTTTTGTACAATGATGATCATTCCAAAATAGTTTTCTCACAGAGATAAACTTTGTACACAGGTTGTTTCACAGATGTGGTCTTTATACAAAGAATACTTTATGCAGATGGCCTTTATACACATGTTATTTGTAGGGGCAAATGTTAATGCACAGGTCATTTTGCGGAAGGTCTTAAACATGGTGTTTGTAGGGGTAGCATTTATAAAAAGGTTGTTATAGAGAAGTGACCTTAATACACAGGTTATTTGGCAGGTGGCCTTTATACACAGGTATTTTTTTCAGTAATGATTTCTTTAATTGGGATATTTTGCACAGGTGACTTTTTACACAGAACGTTTAATAGAGTTTACCTTGTAGGTAATTTTGTAGTCATACTACTTGTTTAATTGCATAATATGATATCATTTTGTTTAATATTCTTGTGTTTATGTGATAAAAGTGACCTTGGACAACAGTGACATTTATCAAAAAAGGGCTCTAATACTTTCTCATCATTAACCAGAGTTCTACAGTCTTTCCATCATATATACACAAGAGAAATTAACATAATTATCACTAGGCATTAGATAATAGATATGTATTGTATCAGTGACTTCCTGTTAAAACTTAACTTTGATGAACAAACTAATCACTTCAATCAGGTGATAAAAGATCAAAAAGATTTATTTCAACCTGGTTAATATTTATTCATGGTTTTAGCTTTTTGGAATGTCTGTGGGGGGGAAAAACGACTTGGAAAGATATCTTGATGAGAATTTGACTGAATGAGTAACTCATTCAGCTTTCTCAGAGTGGAATGTTCTCATTTGAAAAAGTTGATCTAGGTTTAAAATTGATTGAAAACCATTTGTGTAAAGAAAAGAATTTGTAGATAAATAGTCCTGTTGAGTTGCCATAAAGAGAACAGCTTTGTCTCAATCTTCAGGTTAAATTAGTACAGTTGACTGTTTTTACAACATATGTGTGTTGAATTAAGAATATCCTGTCAGGGTGCTCACATACCAGATTCAGTTTCGGTGAGAATTATGATATTGATGTTCTTGATTTTCCCTCGTCTCAATGCCTTTACATCTCCGTGTTAAAAGCCTGTGTTTAATGTCCTAATTATATTTATGATGTGACTAGTCCTTTGAGTCCTCTTTAAGGATTCTGTATAGCTTTGTAGGTAGAATCTGTTGACCATTACACAAATGGAAAAGAATCAGCTGGTAGGTCCTTCCTGGAGCCACCAGCCATTCTATCTTCACTAAGCAGTAAATGTTGGGTAACATCTGACATAGTTTGTCAATCAACAGTTCACTAAGGATTTTGTATAATTTGAGATTTTTAAAAAAATTACAGGATAAAGGATATTTTGGCTGTTGTGATGACTGATGCTGATTCTACTAATTTCAGCACGGGCAAGATTCTTTTCCGACTTCAAAAGTAACAAACAAATTTCAACTGGCAAAATCTGTTAACACAAGATTAGGTAGTTATAGTAAGGCTTTGAACTTGTTAAACTTGGGAGAGGCTTGAGAAAAAATAAAATGCCTTTCTTTGTATCATTGGTGAATTGTTCATTGGCCAATATAAATATTCTAGAGCTATCCACATAGAAACCTAACCATTATTATCTGGAGTACTGTGTACTGATGTAAAGACCTCAGCACCTATCTCTATTACATAATTGCAGTAGAGTGCTGGCTTGATTAGAACATTCAGAAAAACTCCACAATTTTACGGCTTGGTGTGATTTGATCGGTTTCTTCACAGAGAAATATCTATGATACAAACGTTTTTTATGACATCGTCCGACCAATTAACGCCAGATCAGTGTAAAACCTAGTAAAAATTTGTAAAAAGGTTGTGTATTCAACCTGAGCTTAATTCTAAGTGTTGGAGGTTTATAGACTGCTTGTAGCCAATTGGTACTTGATTAGCAGAGTTCACTGTTCAATGTAACGGTCTGCTTGCTGTGTACAAGGTGTTTTTGCCTTTCTCTGATGTAGGTAAGACTTCAGTAGGATTGGCCTGCCTTTCCACATTCTCCCTTGCCTTGGCTTGTCAGCTTCACATTATAAACAGTAAAAAATTGCTGAAGAATACAGTTTATTGGTACATATTTCAGTCATTTGATTGGATGGCTCCACTTTATTTCATAATATGATATAACAATGTTATCCTAACACTTTCCCCAATTCCCTTAGGTCCTTGTTTTACCACATCAGATAAAACTAGGGGAAAATTAATTTTGAAATAAAAAGGAATAAAAAGATTATAAATGCTACAATATCAAGAAATATATATTTCTGTAAAGCAAAAAAAAATGTGTACCTTCGAATGTAAAGTTTCAAGAAAAAAATTTGATTTCAGAAGTTATTGTAATGGATTTTACAATTTGTACAAAGTTTGCAGAGGAGTGTGGAAAGGTTATCTAGGTGTATACCTTTCCTTAGAGTAAGAGCTTGACCTGATAATAGAAACAGTCAGGTCAGCTAATATGTTCCTTCACGGGGTGTCATAAGTACTGGACAAAGACATTGGGTAATCAGCTGTCCTGGCCCTGGGTCAGAATGTCTCTGATATTTATAGAATTGACGGAGACAAAGGCACTGGTGGTATGTACCAGGTAACCACATCCGACGTCTAACAATAAAACTGCTTCATCACACGATATTATAAAGTATATGTTAAGACAATTTCTTTATTGTCATAACACAGAAACTTGCTTTACTGTACCATATGGACATTTGCATTGTTAAATTGTATATAGCAAGAGGCCCATTGTTAAATCGTATATAGCAAGGACCCATTGTTAAATCGTATATAGCAAGAGGCCCATTGTCAGTTCTCACAATTTCGTTAATACCATAGAAAATCATTGAAAAAATGCTTTATAATAATTAATCTTTTATTAAGGAATAGAAAATACAGTAATTTTATTTGTACATAATTTACAAAATCTCATAATTAAAATCTCTCTGCTGCAACTTTTATGTCAGTTTTCATTACAGTATTTGACAGAGATTAAAGAAATTTTTAAAAAAAATTTAATTGTTGCATTGGAAGTTAGTATCCATCAGATATTATTCTTTTAGATTTTGAATTTTTGTGTTGGTTTAATGTTATCACTTTCTAAGACAATTTCTGTGCTAAAGGTCAATTAGAATATCCTAATAAGATATGTAAGCTCTATGTTGATTCCATCTTTTTTAATTATACAAAGCTGCTTTGTACAATAGCACTATAATCAACTGAATTAAGTGATGTTACACCTCCACCAGGCCATGTTACACTTAATCAGGTTATGTTGCACCTTCACCAGGTCATGTTACACTTAATCAGGTTATGTTACACCTCCACCAGGTTATGTTACACTTAATCAGGTTATGTTGCACCTTCACCAGGTCATGTTACACCTCCACCAGGTCATGTTACACCTCCACCAGGTTATGTTACACTTAATCAGGTTATGTTGCACCTTCACCAGGTTATGTTACACCTCCACCAGGCCATGTTACACTTAATCAGGTTATGTTGCACCTTCACCAGGTTATATTACACCTCCACCAGGTTATGTTACACCTCCACCAGGCCATGTTACACCTCCACCAGGTTATGTTACACCTCTGCAGGTCATGTTACACCTCCACCAGGTCATATAACACCTCCACCAGGTCATATAACACCTCACCGGGTTATGTAACACCCACCTCACCAGGTTATGTTACACTTCCACCAGGTTATGTTACACCTCACCAGGTCATGTTACACCTCACCAAGTTATGTTACACCTCACCAGGTTATATTACACTTCCACCAGGTTATGTAACACCTCACCAGGTTATGTTACACCTGTCATAACAAATGTTTGTGTAATGAGTTATCTTACAATTGCCAAAGTACCTATTATTAAGTACTGCTTTGTGACACCTTGTTTATTCCTGATAATGTTTGGACAGAAGGACATAGATTCATCAGTTATCAAACATTGGATTTTTTATTCAGATCTGTGCTGCGATTATATTTCCAGATATCTGTGTCATTTGTATGTTTGCCAGATCAGTGTCATTGGGAATGATCCTGTGCTTCATAGATCTATGTCACTTCCATGCTTGATAGATTGTTGTCAGTTTTATTTTTTTATGCCAATTTGTTGTCTGATTTTAATTGTTTGCAGGGGCTGTGAGAAATCTGACATTTCCAAGCACCTGTTGATCCACGAGGAGCCTAAACATTTGTGTGAAGTTTGTAACAAGGCATTCAGACACATGAAGAACAAAGAGCTGCACCTCAAAAGGTCATTTTTACTTTGATGTCAAACAAAATTAGGACAGTCAGAAGTCTAAATAGCAATAATTCTGTTTCCGGGCACATTTAATGATTTGTCAGGACAGGTTTTAGAAAATGTATACCTGTAAGTTATATGTTGGTCTCAGTATTGTCCGCAATATGTTTAGTAATAAAGGTTCAATATAGTCTTGGCTAGCTTCTAGCTATAGACTTTATACATATTGATATAAAATCTCTTCTTGTCATCTTCACAGATTCTTAATAAAAATTTCATAGATATGAAACTGAAATGTATATCAGAATTGGTAAATTTTGGTTGATTTGTATTACAGGCACAATGGCCAACGAGACTACAAGTGTGGAGTGTGTGACTTCTATGGGTATACATTTACAGACATAAGGAAACACATTGAACGCAAGCATGCTGACATCAAAACCCTGGTCTGTGATAAATGTGGATCAGCCTTCAAATCCGAGAGCATCCTTAGGGTATTTACATTTGTTTTGTTTGATAATTTGGTATCATCTTCAGTCTGATCATCCAAAACAGCTTCCTAGAGTAATAATGTAAAGATATCTTCCATATATATTTGTATAATAACGGAACATAGATCATTATGATAACCCTTCACCTTGCTTTGCAGGAGCATCAGAAACAACAGTGTGAAGTGTTCATGATTGAACAGGCCCTGGCCATTGCCAATTCTGGAGGAGGTACCAGCCAGGCTACAATACAGATTCCCTCGTCTTCCTTCACCGTCGACGGATCACAGATCCTCATCGACGGCCAACAAATAGTGACAGAAGGCGGGGAACCTGTCAATATTACAGTTAAACGCATCTCAATGCCAGGTAAGTTTTGAAATACATGTAACCAAAGAACATTTATTGGACCTGATATGCTGCCATCTTCAATATGTATTGCATTATCCCAAATCTTTCTCATACCCTGGCTTTGTAGGCTCCATGCCATACTTATTATAAAAGACAAGCTTTAAATTCATATTCTCCCACCACTGGATACACAGGATACATATGTCCAATGTGGGATAACTTTTTCTCTTACAGGTACTTTTTACTGATGTGAGATTTCCTCGTCACTTACACTGGACAGGTAAATCCACACTTTTTACCGGTGTGAGATTTCCTTGTCTCTTACACTGGACAGGTAAATCCACACTTTTAACCGGTGTGAGATTTCCTTGTCTTACCCTGGACAGGTAAATCCATGATTTTTACCGGTGTAAGATTTCCTTATCTCTTACCTTGGACAAGTAAATCCACACTTTTTACCAGTGTGAGATTTTCTTGTCTCTTACCCTGGACAGGTAAATCCATGATTTTTACCGATGTAAGATTTCCTTATCTCTTACCTTGGACAAGTAAATCCACACTTTTTACCAGTGTGAGATTTTCTTGTCTCTTACCCTGGACAGGTAAATCCACACTTTTTACCAGTGTGAGATTTTCTTGTCTCTTACCCTGGACAAGTAAATCCATGATTTTTACCAGTGTGAGATTTCCTTCTCTCTTACACTGAAAGGTAATTCCACACTTTTTACCAGTGTGAGATTTCCATGTCTCACCCTAGTGTTGAGACAAGTATCACATGCTAATATGCATGTTAGGAAACAATTGAAGTGATGTCACTGACGTCATCAGGAAGTCAAACTACTTTTATGAGATCACACACATACACTAGTTTGTCTACTACTGAAATCTTGTGTTATCCTCGTAACTGAAATTCTATGTTATCGTCAAGATTTAAAATCATTTTAATTCACTACTTATTGTAAATATATATATATTTCAGATATCAAAAGTATCAAAGTTTATTTGATGTTTTATTGGTATGTTTACTAGCGATATATTGTAAGATTAAATCACAAGCCGTGAAACGTCTTGATACACAGGATTCATCACTGTTCATATACTGCCCACATGTTTTTGTTTACACACGATATGCTTGACCTTGCACACAGAGAAGGAATATTTGGTAAGAGAAAAATAATAATTCGCCCCCTTTATGGTGAAATGGAAAACAATTCTTAAGCTATCAAACATGTGGCAAGCTTGGTATTTCACAAATGATAATCCTCCCCCTTAGGTTAAGATCTCCCTTTCTCACCATAAAAGGTGAAAGATTCTATTGCTCACACATGGGTTTACTCAGTCCCACTGTTATTATGGCATAATGCGATGATGACATTACATTATGATGTTATATTCTACATAAAATGTACCTATATATTGTTGATTTATTCCATACTGTACAATTTATTTACAATTTATACAAGTCAAAAGCTTTTTTATGAGTATTTTACATTTTTAGTACGATAAGATTTTTCATGAAACTGACTAGAATGTCAAGATCTCGGGAGAATACCAATCAAATTGCATATCAAAGTTATCATTAAATTTTCATATTTGTCATTTGGTTTTCCCCTTATGAAACATGTCGCTTAAAACATCAAGATTCATAATCATAAGTTGTCTTGACTAACACTCTTATTTATTGACAGCTAGTCAAGGGTCAAAATACATTTCAGGTCTGTAAGCGTAGCCCACATATTTTGATATTCCTATGCATGGGTGTATTATGATAAGATAGTGTGCCAGAACACTCTATGTTTCCTCAATGAAAGTCAGTATAAAGTGAAAGCAGTTAAATGTCAGCCTTGTTTAATATTTTCCTGACAATAACTTCAATTTCTTTAATTTGTACGTTCACTTCAGCACTTTGACTGAAGTATTGGCTAAGGAAGGAATATAGAATAACCAAGGAATTCCTGTTCACACATGTCATGAACATAAACAAGACTACCTTATTAGAATACTCATGAACTATTTGATGCAGCAATGCACATGACAATAGATATTTATGTAATAAACCATTAAAAATTTCTTATCTTCAGTCATAGTTAACATTACTAGTCCACCTGTTCCAAACAAGTTATCTCCCCTGTACCATGAAACATCATAGATAATGATTGGGAAATCATTCTGCATGTATTGTTATAACAAATACGTTATGACAAACAACTCAGTGCACATCAAATGAAAGCATTCTCTTCTTGATCCTTTCGTGCAGATCAAATACATGATCAGTTGAGAAATTACAGAAAAATTTTCAGATAAAAAATTAATATAGCCTTAGTTTTTGTGTAGGAGTTACCTTTCCTTGGCCTGGAGAAATGTGAGTTCCCATGCTGTGGTGTACCGCTGATAACTAACATGTGTCATACTTAGATTATATGTACATATCATAGACACAAAAAATTTCTGTAGCATATGATAAATTGAGGTTCATAAATATTTACAGGTATAAATAGTTTGTTGTCATAGCAATTTTGTGCATATGGGCAGAATTCCCATGACATTTAGAAAATCTACACACTTTTTCCTTTGAAATTATGAATGAGTAAGTGTTTCTGGGAGATGAAAGCATTTTGGGGAGAGCAGACACATCACTGGAGGTGTGTGTGGATTACATAATACACTCGAAAGCAATTACTCCATTAACTTAACATGCAATCCAGGGGAAAAGAATTCAAAATCAATTTATGAACATTCAGATGAGTCAGTTGGCCTCTTGCTTAGGCTGATACAGTAAACAGATTATAGATAAAAATGACAAACTTTTGTGCAGTTTTTGTTGCATTGATGAATTTACATTTGACCCATTTTCGTTTTAAGCTGATAAGGCATTATTGTGAAATGTTGCTACCAACAGGTGGGAGGTGTATTTATATATAACCTGACACGGACATAGCACTCCCCTTTCTGGGAACGCTACAAATGTATTTATAGAATTACAGTGTCCTGTGAATTCAGGTTCATTTTATAGAAGTTTACATTATAAGTAGTGTTCACTATGTAGCATTATAGACCAGCTCAGTAGACAGGAATATAACTGACAATGTCCATGCCTGGTAATGAACCCCTATCCACATCTAATGCAGATTTATCATCACCCTAGTTTAAGGCCACCTCCCAACTTTCAGTCAAAGTTTATGCATTAATCCCTTTGGCTTATATCAGAATGAACACAATAACCTATATAATTACTGTGCTGTTCCTTCTGCCAATCTGTTCTAGATTTCATTACAAAATGTCTTATGAATAAATTAAGTTGATATGTTCACCATTGTATTGTAATAGATTTGCTTATTATTGGTTATAAAGGTTAAGGAGTCAAAGATCACACTTCACTATTTTGAAGTCAAATTTCTACAAGATGTCTCACGAGCACCTTAACAAATTTTGGTGCCAAAGTTAAAGGATCAAAGGTAAAATTTGACCATTTTTTTTTTTTTTTTTCATCAGATAGTAAGCTATACAATTCACTCTTTGTCCTTTAACAATAATTGTTATAGCTATTTCTTGAGAAGCTTTGGATGGATCCTTCTCAAATTTTATGTGTAGGGTCACAATCGCCTAGCTGTGTTTAGTCCATTTTGAGACTGATCCAAAAAACAAGATGGCCAAGAAGCACAATCTTGGTTTTTAGCAGTCAGAGTTTGTGAGAAGTATTTGATGGATCAAACTCCTATTTCAAACATAGGTTTACCTTCGCCACAAGTTTTGCACAACTCATTTTGAAATTGATGAGAAAAAACAAGATGGCTGACAGTTGGCCATCTTGGTTTTAACGGTCATAGCTTTTTATTGTTATTTCTTGAGGAGTACCAGATGGATCCTTGGTCCCTAGTTGTGCCTTTTTGATTTTGGGACTGATCAGACAAAGAAAATGGCTGATAGGGAACCATCTTTGATTTGGCAGTGAAAGATTATTATCACTGTGCAAAACACAGCAGAAAGAATACAAAAAAAGGGGAAAAGATAAACTTTTTAAAGAGTAAATGAAAATAAACAATGGCCGAGTCTGGGATTTTTTATTTTTGATATCGTTATTTACTAATATTTTGTTAAAAGGTTTCTTTTTTCTGAAGTATTCATTTTATAAAAATGTTGTAAATTTATATTAGACATGATCAAAGTGCTAAAAATTGAAATATTTTATCAGAACTTAGCATAGCTTGCATAGGGTGGCTTCTGGTTTTTCCAATTACCTGTGCAGATTGCATATCGTAAATCTAGGTCATCTTCACCTAATTTTTTAAGATATATATATAATGTTGTTGACTTTGTACAGTAATTATTCTATAAGATTCGCTGCAGATAGTATTTCTGTGGATGATGTCACAAAATCAAGAAATAAATCAAATAAACAAATCAGCTCCCATTAAAAAATACAGCCATTATCTATAAGATATGTTGAGGTCAGATTTTTCCACCTCCAAAGCTGATGTGTTTTTCTTGCTATTTCATGTCCTTGGGATAGATTAGATCATTGATTGAGTCCTCTGATAGTTGTAAAAAATAGGAGGACTTGTATAGAGAGGCCTACTGTTAGGAGAGGGAGGATGTCTCCTTGTACAAACATACCTTAACACACAACCTGTCACTCCCTTCCAATAGTGTTTATATCAGTTGCTCAGTAGAAATAGTGAGTATAAAGAAGTATTGGATAGTGTGTTTTGAATACCTTTCCCTGTGAAAGCAGGTATGCTTCAAATCTTAGTGTCATTCATATCACAATAATGACATAATCTTCTGCTTTTATGCACATTTCTTCAAAGGAATTTAAGTCCAACTTCTTTTTACAGGTAGTGTAAATAGGTGTGATTTAGGTAGAATATCTGTGTCTCTATGCAGTTTGTACAGAAATATCTGAACTGAAATAAGAATGGATAGTCATATATGTGTATACTTTTTTGAAAAAAGTCTTCAGTATTACAAGTGATCAATGATTTTAGACTTGATATCAACTATACACTGGACTCAAGATACCTCACCTGTGTTAACGAGAACGTGACAAGCAACAGAGCAAGTCTAGATTATCCAAGGAGACTATCTTCCTAATAGAGACCATTTGACCTAAAGGACTAATAGACATCTTTGATTGTTTAGGGACACAATCTTCCTAATAGAGACCATTTGACCTTAAGGACTAATAGACATCTTAAATTGTCAAGGAAGACGGCTCTTCCTAATAGAGACCATTTGACCTAAGAGACTTTTCGAGATAACTTCCATCTTCCTAAGTGAGGCCAGTTAACCTAGAAGATTATTTGAGAAAACTTTGGTGGGATTAAATTTTACTAGTAAACATGACAACATAAAGGAAGTCCTAATTTAATCACCATTCTTGTCTATTTGTCCATATAGCCTGAATGAATGTCATATATTTTACTCGACTCCTACACTCAATTTGTCCCAATTTTCCTCTACTTTCATGCTGGGCTGTCTGAAAATTCTCAATTTTTCAAGAAAGTTTGGACCACAAATTTCTCTTCTTTTTATTTTATTTTTTTTTTTATCATAATAGATAGTATTCCCCAAATTGTAGATCAAGCCCTGTTTTCAAGAAAGCCTGCTGAGACCATCCTGCTATTAGAGCCCATTTGACCTAAGAGACTATTAGAGAAAACTTGTCCAGAGAGACCACCTTCCTAATAAAGACCATTTGACCTAATTAAGAAACCAACTAATTTTAGATAAAGAGGGACTATATCAGACAACAACTCATCAGTAAATGTTGTTCCATCATCAATAAAAAAACCTGATAAAGGTTATTGAAAATCATAATGCTTTACTTTTGTAGACAACCATACACTATGTTTTTTACCTGGCTCCTAGGTAAAAACACAGGTAAGCAAATTACAAAGTCCATTAAGACAGGTAACAAAATAGATTTTTATTGATGAAAGAATAAAAGGAATGTTAAAAATGTCACTCAGTAAATTCCTGTCTGTTGTATTTACTTCAATAAATATATAATGTTTACTGGTCACAGTCAATAACTGTAAAATGGAATAAGTGAAAATAGAAATGGACATAGTATGTGATTCATTAACATGATAACCTACATATATAACACCACCTGACTCTACAGGTACAACTGCCGGATGAGGCTATTATCAATGTAAATACAATGGTAGTCCGCTACCAAATAGGTAAATAGAAAAAAAAGAAACAAATTAACAACTATTTAAACAAGAATTTAAAGCTTGTGCTTTTTCCCATTGCCATGCTTCAACAGTTGGGAAGTATTCCAATAAGTGGATCATTGTGATTCTCCCAGCTAACTATCAGTGGCGAGGCCACAAGTGGGTGACCTTGGCACAAAAAAAATTGAGCTGAAATCAGATCGGTAAACAGCTCGCCCAATACTGGTATAAATAAGGATAAAGTTCCAGTACAGGTACTGTTGGAAATTAAGGTTTCCTGGTCCATTAATTTGCCATGCACATGTTGTGCATGTCCGTTATCTAATCAGTGTCCAGATTAGGATAATCCTGTTAATCCATCAGATGAACTGTTATCCAATATTTTATTCCTATTAAAACCAGGACCACAGGGTATGCTGCATCCAAAAGGTGACTATTTGGTTAGGTACTGTCAGATTTGTATCCTAGTCCTCGGTGCAGTATCACTTTGTTAGGTTACTTAAATTGCCAAAGTTTTAGTTGGTATTTCTTGGGATGACAGAATGTTTCATACTGAAATTGGGTCATATGCCTCAGTTTATACAGAGTTATGGCCCTTTGTTTACCTCTGACGCATATGTTTGTGGAATGAAAGTGTTAAAACAGGGTTGTCTGAATAACTTTTATTGAGAAATTATAGATCAGGTAAACAGAAGTTACTGGAAAAACCTCAGGAAGATTTTAATATCATGTGTACAAGGTATTACAATTATAGTTTCAATTCTTGTACATGTTATGGATGTCAAAGATCAAAATTTTAAAAATTAGAACATATTTGAAAGGTCATCGAAAATAATATTTTAAAAGGTAATTGATGAAATTAGTCTAGATGATGTTGATGAGGGTAGGTGTGTTAAAAATTCAGAATCATTTGCTGGAGCATTAACTCGTCCTTAATACTGATATGTTATGTGCCTGCATAACACAGGAAGGATATACTGCTGATTGGGATGATAAATGTCTGGACCATTGTCAAGCTTACGTGCTATACATATAATGAAGAGACCTGCAGGATGACCACATCCTCTCACATCCTAGTGACCCTGATGTCCTTATTCAGCCTCCCAGCACTGTCCTTTACGAAACTTATTCTCTTTACAATTTATACAAATATTTTACTCAAAAAACAATTAGCTGCATATAGCCAATGATAAATATAAAAAAGGAAAAAAAATCCTGGCCTAAATTTTTGTCTGTCTCGTTAATGTTTTCCTTTGAATATACTGTTTTTGACTGCTGTAGAAAACTTTGACCATCACAGAGGATGTCATGATTTATAAGAGCAGGAAATCCTAGCCATTAGTGACTGGCACTCTTACACACTGAATCCCTATAGGCATGTATGTCTGGAATTTTATCTCTATATATGAGTACATCAGGTGAAAAATTGCCGTGATTCTATTTGCTATGATTACACTACACCAGCAGTGTTAGACTTTCATACCTGTAAAGTCAAATGTGTTACTGCTCTGATTTTATCACCAACAAATTAACGCTCTTTTTTACTCTCCTCAGTAAAAAGGCTTTCCATTTTTTCTTTGCTATGTAATGTAAATTCAATAAATCTTAACGAGGTGAAATTTGAGATTTTATTGATAGGAATGTATGTGTAGAAATCATGTACTGACTCCTTGTATAAAGATAGGTATGTTACAGGGCTGCGTGTGGCTGGTCATGTCTTGGGTAGGTGACAGCCCCTTTAGGGGTAATTACCCAATAGGGGAGATATTGGTCGGGAGATGTTTGATGATACAGGAAGAGGGATTGGGATAAAGATTATAAAGTATTTTAGATCTTGGATAAAGCTTCTATCAGTTGAGTACATAAGTGGGGGGCCCTTATTCTCAGGGTAAGAGTGGGCTACCTAGATACTAACACTGCTAAAGTAGGACTCAGAATATATTGAGACAGTATATATGAATATTAGTACGCAGTACATGGCATTCTTCTGTTAGTAAATTGTAGATCAGCTATAGTCACAGGAAAGATAGGACAACAGCCTGAGAAACCTGAAAAATTAATTTTTTATCAATAAATATTTGTGGTTTTTTTTCTGTAAATGATCCAAATTTAAATTTGAATCTCCAAAAGATTTTGTTTTGTACAATTACATGGAGGAAGGGCCCAATATACCAAACCATACCTAGCATGACGAGAGAGGTCATACAATGTCATGTCGGTACATGGACGCTAGTGTTAAATAGATATACATTATGTACGGGTATTAGGCTAGTGAGATAGGCCTGTGACCACGAGTACAGTCAATTAAAGGACACTGCAAGTTAACCATGGGTATCAAACTAGGTTCCTGGCCCCTTTGGCTCAGAGTTCAGCACCATAGGAACCAGAATTAGGGACCTTGGCCACTAACCATGGGTATCAGTCTGCCAAGTACTGCCCTTCGACCATGACATGGTGCTTGACACACACGGTAACTCCTTATGTATAATAATCTCATCAAAAATTAAACCTTAGATGGTGACCTCTGGCCAAGCTGACCCGTGTCTTTTCACACAGAATCAATGGCCAGGGATTTTCAGAGATCCATTGAGAAATATTCGGAAGGCCACTAATCTGTGGGAGCTCAGGGATCGGCCCCTTGTCAGGACATAACTGACATTCCTCAGGTCCCAACTGGTCTTTTATTGGGGCTGGTCAGTGTGTTTTGGGAGGAGATGACCACAACACACATGGGCTGATGTGAATGAGATGTTTCCCACCCGCTATATAATGTTTTCCATTTCCTGTTCATTGTGTAGAGGAGAATCTGACGAAAATTGAAAATACATCAGTCGGTCATATCCATTTGCCTTTGTCCAAACTAACAGTTCCTTTATAGGATGGATGGTCTGGTCCCGCTATCCACAGCTTATAACAGTAAAAACTCATAAATACTTAGCATAAGTAGCCTGCTAAACTCTATACAGTATTGTTGAAATCTTTGGTGTTTTATTTAGTTTATTGGAAAGAAAAAAATAATCTTTGTTGTGATAGGTTAGAATTTTTATGGAAATGAAATGTTTTGTTGAAATTCAATTTCTTGGTGACACAGTTTTTTGTTCTTGGAATCGGGTTGTTTTATATTTATGTATATATATAAGATTTGGTAAAGATTTGAACATGTGACTTTTTATAGATAGTAAAATTTGCTTCACATCTCCTGATAACAATGCAAGTACAATCATATTCAGAGTTTTTCTTTCACAGTCTTTACATAGAATCTGTATTGGATACAGTAATATTATTTCTAATCAGCAGGACTTAATTAGGAGTATGAAACCTTCACTCCAGTTGTCTAATGATATAAAGATTGTTTGACTTATAATACATCAGCATTAAGATCCACCTTGATGAAGATAAACATGAAGGTGTGTTATTGTGGTAGGGGAGAGACATCAGCATCCACCTTGATGAAGATAAACATGAAAGTTTTATTGTCATAGGGGAGAGATGTTTACATCAGCATCCACCTTGATGAAGATAAACATGAAAGTTTTATTGTCATAGGGGAGAGATGTTTACATCAGCATCCACCTTGATGAAGATAAACATGAAGGTGTGTTATTGTGGTAGGGGAGAGACATCAGCATCCAACTTGATGAAGATAAACATGAAGGTGTGTTATTGTGGTAGGGGAGAGATGTTTACATCAGCATCCACCTTGATGAAGATAAACATGAAGGTGTGTTAGTGTGGTAGGGGAGAGACATCAGCATCCACCTTGATGAAGGTAAACATGAAGGTGTGTTAGTGTGGTAGGGGAGAGACATCAGCATCCACCTTGATGAAGGTAAACATGAAGGTGTGTTATTGTGGTAGGGGAGAGACATCAGCATCCACCTTGATGAAGGTAAACATGAACGTGCGTTATTGTGGTAGGGGAGAGACATCAGCATCCACCTTGATGAAGGTAAACATGAACGTGCGTTATTGTGGTAGGGGAGACACTTGAATAATAGTGACAATGTAGTGAACTCTGTGAAAGTCTCTTCCTGCACCTTATGACCTGGTAAAACTTCATGAAGGTTTGAAAAATTACCTTTGTTGGGAAAGTGTTAAGCAATAGACAGACTTATCAATAATTATCATGTTCAACATAACAAGAGCAGACAGCCTGTGGATTTCTGTACAACAAAGAGAAATTCTGATGTTTTATCATATTACTTTTTTAACCTGTGATCTGTATAACAACCTGTGTGCAGTAATCGGAGAAAGTTGGTAAATGGAGATGGTCACAGCTGGACTCTTTAGTGTTTATATAACTTGACCTGAATGAAATAAATTCCTACTAAATCTCCCTGTCCATCATTATAAAACTGTGAAATCACTATTGCTATAACTTTTTTCATGTTTTAGCTTACTACCCTCCAATGCTGTACCTTTGAATCTATCTTCCTTATCTGTGGTTCATCTTGTGTCTGTCAATCTTCAAATAAATAATTTGTTATTCCATTTGTTGAGAAGTACATTATTTTTACTGGAAGAATCCCCATCATCTTAATATGTTGATTTTTTAGACTGATTTGGATAAAAGTAAAATTGGTGCTGTTTTAGATTTTGCTTATAATTAAAGTTTGTTAAAAAGAGCTCGTTCAATATTTGATATATTTAAATTGATTAAATTTCATCTGAAGATTCTCAATTTTGGGACTGAGGATATTAAGAGATTGTTTTTTTAATTTCTCATATGTATTGCCCTTTTCTAAAGATTTTGTCTTGACCATAACTTTGCATGCATTTAAACTAAGATAATGAAACTTTATGTATACATTTGTCATATTAAGACATGTGCAGTGTACCAGTGTAACGCAACAACTTAATTACGGAGTTATTGCCCTTTGTAATTTTGTGTCCAGTAATCTTTATTGGATTCCAATTATCATTTTCAATGATATTATTTTGTTGTAGTAATGTTGATATTTAGTAGAAACATGATAGAGAATAATGTATATTTTGTGAATTTGCAACTGGAACATAGGGGAACAAAAGTAAGTGAAACCTTTAGAAATGTTTTAAACATTTTTTCTGTATGAAATAGGATGATAGTTTTGGATTTTAAAGGGTACAAACACTCTTAAAATTAGGCAATATTGCATTTTGAAATTAAAATTAGATAGATTTGATCAGAAATCTTGCACAAAAAGTCCAGAGCAGAGTCCTAATGTCCTTCTGGAAAAATTATGAGTTAGGAGTTAAAATTATGACCTCAGATCAGAATCAGAGCTAATTGGAAGGACTCCTGACCATATCAGCAGGCATTATATATATATATACTCTCTAATGGTAATTTCGTGTAATTATTGTTTGTGCCAATTAATCACTATTAGCAGGTGCCCTTTCCATGAGAGATATCAGGTGACCCCTCCCCATGGGAGACAGACTGGCCCTAAACTGACCCATAGGGGGTTCATCACACAGGCTATTCTGATTTATACCAATAAGAAAATTTGTTATCATAGTTTCTGATGAAACTAGTCTTTCCACTGCTACATGAGTCCAGCTTAAAGAGTAAATGAGTAATGATATTACTAGGGAAGCTTCTATCTATAAAGTATGTGTCCTGTCGTTACTTTTCACCTTTAAGCCTCTGCGTGACCTCTGTGCCACACATAACATCCTCTTTCACTAAAAAAATTAGTCTGGAAAAATATTCACCAAAACTTCCTCCGTAGAATCGTTGGCTATGTATAAGATCTACCAGAGTACTTTACCTAGATCTAATTCTTTATGACTACCACCAATGGTGGGTCAGCTGGCAGCAGCAAGTCTGCCCTGATATCAGTGACCAACTGCACTTATGGTTCAGTCTTTGACTACCACTTATAATAATGACTTGCAGTCTTGGAAAAAATCAGGAAAACTCATTATTTTGGGTCAGTGCAAATTTTAACTTATTAGAGACCCTGAAATTGGTGGGCATCAGTGTCAGTATGGGGTCCCACATAAATCTTCATTTGTAAACACATGAAGCAATTTCCTGTGTATCGAAAAACTCGTCATCCATTTCAGACAAAGGACTGCACTTATAACTGGAAAGTTAACTGCAAATTCCTTCTTTTCTGTAACTAGACAATCATTAACAAGTTTCAGGCTAGTATGAAAAAATTGAAAAGGTATACATTTAAGAGGTGTTAAACTTGTCTGTTATAGAAAGGATTAACAGCAGCTGGTCTCTCATTATAAAGGTGCCAGCATATTTCATACTGTAACAGAAGTAGTCTCTTTATTAGTGTCAAATATAAGTTTCAGAAACTTTACTATTTCCTGTTCTTTGTTCAGACTTTTTCTTTATAATACATGATAACAACAACCTTTGTATTTATCAGACTTTTCTCTCTCACTTTTCATAGCTGGAGATTTCTACATATATTTTCTGTTGATGAACAAACCTAAGAAAAGTCAGCTTTTGGGGGAGGTGGGGGGTGATGTTTTTTAAAGTGTGTTTTGGTGGTCAGTGGTTGTTTTGGACAGTTTGATGACCTTACCAGGAGGGCAGTGTGAGGCTGTGGTTCATTTGTCTCCCAGATAGGGTCAAGTCTCGGCTGACCAGGATTGATGAGTTTGTAGATAAGGCAGACTGACCGATCACCTGTATGGCTCATTTTCTATCCCCATATCTACATAAATGTTGCACGACCATGTTTTATCAAAGAAAAGCCATTAATACAAAAATCAGGTCCCATGAAGATGTAAGGGAATGCCACGTCTCTAAGGTATAATACCCTCCTCATCAGCACAGGCGAGAGTGGAGAGGGCAATGGCTTAATAATGTGTTCCCTTGGTGGTCACTTCATGGACAATGGTTATTGTCTCACAGGACAGTGGTTAGTCTCACTTGAGAATTATCTGTGGAAAGAAAATCACTTCTTATTGATTTTAAATGAGATGTTGTAAAGATCAAATAGATTTGAGTAATTTCAATCATTAAAAGCTCATTTGGAATTTGTTAACTTTTTATTTTAATGAGCATTGATTAGAATACAAAATTAGTTTTGACGTGTTGTCTGTGGAAAGACAAACAGCTGTCAGAACATATTCAGACCTTTATATTGCGTGTTTAAAATTGATATACAAAAAGTACAAGTATTTATATTACTGAAAGCCTAGGTATTGTTATAAGATATTACAATTTACATAATTTATGATCATTTTGCCAATAACACATGTGATATGCAGTTAATGTCAGTCCAGCTCTTTATGAAATTATAAAGTAGATGGGAATTTGAAATATTTCTGATATTGAAAAGATATGTCTCCACTGTATTTCAATTGAAAATGTTTTCAAGGGTGGAAGTGAATTAACTTAGATTGTGACCTACTTAAGTCTTCCTTTAAATGTCCAACAAACTGATAACAAAGTGAAATTATCAATGACAGTAAAAGTTAAAAAAGGTCAGAAATTCTCACCTGCATTTATCATTGTAGTTAAGCATACCTATGTGTAAGGCTATTTCTAAGGAGGTGTACAATTAGACATATGTTAACATCCAACACCTAGTCATTTGAGGAAGTTTTATGAGAGTGTGGTCTGATAGCATCAGGGTTACTAAGTCACTCAAGGCTACAGCTTATACAGGTATTTTAACGACTTAAGTTTTTCAGGTGAAGTTTATATATTTATTAATTACTGTCTCTTGATTCCCTTGGTGACCTTTTAGCCTCCTCCTTCCCTGACCTGTAGGTTTACGACAGCATAGGGCTGACTTGGGGACCCCCTGGTAAAAGTGTATATAGAAGTACCAGTTACCCTTACATACTTTGTAACTGTGTATATATACAAACATCTTCACCTTGAAGGTGGAAAGCTAGCCTACACTGTTTCACCTTTTTTGTTATATTGAATTACCCGAGAAATACCAGGTCAGTTTATTTTCATCACTTCTCAGTGTATCCTACAGGCCTAGAAAGATAAATTCCCACACACAGAACATTTTTTTATAGAAACTTGATGACAAATGGACCAAAAATGTCTCAGTCAAGTCATCTAGGGCATTTTTATGAATGACTGAATGGATGAGGTGATTTGTTCCAGTATGAGTTGCTAGCATTGTCACACACTGTCATAATGTGTTATACACATCCAACTTTGATACCATTAATGGCAACACTAGATACACACGTATACACCACCCCAGTATGGTGAGGGGGTCCCACCAGCCCACCCTGGCGAGAGGTCATGCAAGGGGTCATGAGGGGTCCCTGAGCCAGACTTCTATACCAAGGGTATAACATTTGTCACTTCAGTCAATACAATGTAACTGCTCTCCCATAACCTCAACACAATACCCTATAACTGCCCTTACACCCTATGAACTAAGATGACATTTCCCGTCATTGTTTTGTGTTGTCAATAAGAAAATATACTTACCTCTTCACAAGTGTCCTATGTCATCTTTGCATGTGTCTTGGTATATAGAATGGGAAGCTCTCCCTGACATTATACATTGAGGAAATATACCACCACAGGTTGATTATACAGATTCCCACCCTTGGTTAAACAATGCACAATATGAGTACTGTATGTGCAGTATAACTGCAGGTATTGTCTGTCTGATTCCTTGCCTGATAGCATCGCTCAAGACTTGTCTTACCTATATCATTTCAGGGACGTACATATTGTCTTGTGCAAAAAATTTGATGAGGCAACTGAAAGCAAAATTGCTGGTACAGAAACAGGCCTTTTGAAAAGTGCACTGCAGATGAATGAGTTCAAAATTGCTTCAGAATGTGAATTTTCACCTTGGTTAACAATTTGTAAAGAAAAAAATAACTGGAATTTGTGTCTAATAGTTAGGTAATTTAGTATGTGTTGTGAAGATGAAAAATGCAAACAAGTCATAAATAGGCTTATGCAATATATACTTTGAAGAAAATATGCAAGGAAGAATTTGAACTCTTCATAGGTGCTTATTTTTTATGAAATAAAAACAACATTCCTTTGGAATTTGCCTACTGGTTAAAACAGCAGATTGACAGAAATACATCTGAAAAATTAAGATTGGTGTATTAATGTTAAAATATTTGGTTATGAGCCATCATCTCATATTTACGTTTGCTTGAATAGAACTGATCATTTAACATGTCTTCTTTACCGGAAACCATCATCTGATATCCACCTTGTTTCTCAGAAACCATCATCTGATATCCACCTTCTTCCCCAGAAATCAGTACCTATGTACCATCTATATCAGAAACTTTTACCTGATATCTACTTTCATCAGAAACCATCATCTGATATCCACCTTCTTTCCCAGAAACCATTACCTATGTACCATCTATATCAGAAACTTATTACCTGATATCTACTTTCATCAGAAACCATACTCTGATTTCAGCCTTCTGTTTCAAAAACAAGAAACAAAACAAAAAAGCTTCTATTTTTGTTTGCCTCGTTCACCAGAAATCATCATTTGACCACACCTCATTTGCTTTCTATGTTCTTTTAATGACTTCTTCTCAAAAATCAAAAGGCCAAGGATGGTATTTGACCTGTAGCATACTAAGTTGAAGGGCTACCAAAAGTGTTAATATGAATGACATTGACCCACTTTCAAGGTCACAAGTATGAAATGTGTTAAAATATTTAAATTACTTCTTCCCAATAACTAAAAGGACCAGGATGCTGATATTGGACCAACTTTCAAGGGCACAGGGGTCAAATAACTGAAAGGCCAATGGTCTTGATATTGGGCCTGTAGCTTGCTTTTTTTTAAACAAGCAATATATCCGGAATAATGGCAGTTGTGTAGGGCATGTATTCAGAATATGATTTCAAGTTTGCTGAAAATGTTTTGATGAACTTGTAGAGTAGTTGAGCAATTTATTTTAGGCCTATTTTGTCTCTATTATATATAGGTTTTTATAGTCAGATGACCGTTAGGCCCATGGGCCTCTTGTTTTTGCTTTATTAACCATATGATGACCTTATCTTGTGTTGACCAGCATTTGACATAAGGCTAGATTTGTGCTAATATGTTGGTCAACAATTATTGTAAATCACTGGTTGGCATGTTTTAATACTCAACCTGGTATGGTCATTGGACCCATTAATTCAATGATCATTACCATGGCGACAGACACTGACCAATCGTGTTTTCTGCTATCTGTAGACCAGATGGATTACACTAACTTCTTGGTCATAAAACTATAAATAATGAATTGTCCAACTTTTCTCACTTTATAATTGTGTTCATTAACATGGTAACTATAGCAGGGATTTAAGCAGGTGCTGTCACATTAGGGGTAAACTTTAGGCCCTTAATGAATGTCCATGTTGACAACAATAACAGGATTTCAGTGTTGGCACTAGCAGACTTGGGGGAGGGGCAGGTGTCAACCCCTGTAAACCCCTGGTTGACCTTTCCAACTTCAGTGACTAGTTGAGGGCAAACTTCAGGTTATAATCTGACTTTTATGTAACATCAGGCCAATGTCTGAAAGCCTGGGTCAGCTTAACAATAAATATTCCAAGTCTGACAAGATGGCTTTCTATTTACCAATTCAAAATAAATGTAAAATCGTAAAGAATATTGTGGATGGATTCTGAAAAAAAATTCTGAGTTTCTTTTGTTATGGAGGTTTCAGCTACAGGGACCTGAATGTATAGAATGGACACAGGTATCAAATGTCCTAGTAATGACAATTCCAGCCACAAATTATATAGTAGTTTTGACTTCTGAAAGTAAACTATGTGACTAGACTAGGGATTAACTGTAAATGTTTACTCATCAAAATGCTATTAGTACAGATAGTCATAAACACATTTGGCAGCCATCATTTTCTACATTTGTGTAAATAATTGAGATATAATTTGTTGTGAATTGTCTGTCCGTGGAGATGGGAAAGAAAGCGATGACTGACCACCCTGACGGTGTGTACTGTCCCTTGTCTTGGCTCTCTTGTCTTGTCTGCCTTGATACCCTTGTAATAGCAATAGAAACATGTCCATCCAGATCAAGGTGTATTAATGTACAGAACTAACAAAAAGAATTTAGAGGGTCTGTGAGCTTTTGTGTTTGTTTTTACAAGCATGCCATTTGATGATGGTCCTTGGGACAACGTGTGAACATTGATACATCGTATTTGGTGGGATTCCAAGTCTGATTCAGTGGGAAAGTGAGACAGAATTGTTCTCAGATAGCTATTTATTGCCCCCTGTTTACATAAGCTACACTACAGATGAGTCTGGATTCATGTGATTGATCTTGCACTGAAAATATTCATCATGCAAATTTATCAGAATCTGAAATGAAGTTGGTGGGAAACATGGTCAGTGAGTGATATCAGGGTGTCCTGACATTGTATGCTGGAGCCTGTTGACCACATGTTTATCTAGTATAGAGTGGACACTCCTTGACTGCTAACTATCTTAATTACAGTTGACCTGTGATTCTGGTCATGTCAAGATTTTAGAGAATCTGAAATATCATGTCCATTTAATGACTTTACATCTCCTGGTGTGATAACAGTCTGACAAGATTGTCTGGGTTCTCCTCCGGGATTCAGGGGTATCTTCCACAACTTGTACAATCAGGTGGCATTGTTGTAGGGTAACACAAAAAATTCTTTATAATCAACAGTTCCTCCATAACAAGATGAAAAATGATGTGATTTATTCAGTTGATATATCTTTTTTTCAGATTTTTTTCTTTTTCCTTGACATTTTCTTTTCTGTAGAAGTTGTGTTTCTATTCCTGAAGTAGCAGCTGTTATTTACCAGTAGATAGCTGATATAGAATTACAGTTGTGTAATGATATGTGTGATTATAATCGGTACATGTGTATTTTTTCTACATTTATTTATATCAAATTGCAAGATCACTTCCCTGCTGAGACATTTTTTCGTTGATTTTGCTCTGATAAGACCTGATATTTGTCATATTTCACAATGATTGCCACCTTCTACGGTAATGACAATGTAAGTATCAATTACATACTGTATGTATTTCTTGGAAGTATTCTTTAAATAGAAAAAATAGATGCAACCAGGAAGCATTAGTTGCACCTTGCAGTATAGAATAAGCATACAGGTGTACTTTGTAGGCCTTCACCTGTCTAGAACAATACATATTTTCTCTGCCTTGTTGCATCATAAAATGCTGGACCAGATGAACAACTCAGGGCTCAAATTTTATTACAGGTCAACATGATTGACAGCAAAAAGAAATGACCTCTGGTCACCAAATTAATATGATGAAAACATCTTTCAAGTAAATCAGTAAATGGTGGAAGGATGCCATTAAAATGAAGACTGGACACTTGATAGGCACAGTTAATTCCTCCTTATCAGAACCAAATAATTACTCACTGATTTGGTCAGTCTGGAATGGTCTGGCTTTATCAGCTGGACATGCTTGACCACAAGACATCAGCCTGGACTGATATATCTACAGCCACTGTATGCATGACCCATTGGTACCCAAGATCTCCCCAGACTGACCACTAGAGGGATGACCTACCCTCCCCCTAGTCTGCCCCATCCCCTCATTAGATCCATCACTTTTCTAATCCTCCCATTAGCTTTACCCCCCTGGCCTGGTCCTGCTGGGCTGCACCATGCCCCCTCCCAAGGGGCAGGTCATACTCTTTGTGTTTGTTTGTTAATTTCTAATTGGGACAGTGCTAGAGATTATTAATGTAACAAGTATTGGTTTAGTGCTTCTGTTTAATTGCTTAATTAAAACATCATATTAGTCAAAATATCAGCTGCATGTCCCATATCAAATGTCACCAGCTGTTTGTTTGTAAGATAAGCCAAGGTTAACATAGGAATCTTTGTTTAGTGTTAAATAATGTCCAGAACCCCAAAATATTTATTTAGATCATCAGCTGAAATCACAATTGTGAATTTATAAAATTTGTAGTTCAAATATTTTGATTGTATAAAATAAATACACAGATGTGTAGCAAAGTAATGATGTGGATCACTAGGAGTTATGCAATTATCAGTATTAGATGAATTTGGTGTAAGTTACGCTAGGAAAGGTAACAACGTTTTTGTACAGTTATTCTACAGCAATATTTTTTCAAGATCAAAACAGTTTTGGTAATTTTAAAACTTAAATCATAAAGTTTCTAAGTAAATTCCTTTCACTTCCATTAGAATTTGAGAATATATTTATATAGAAGTCTAAAATACCTAAGCTTTCTTAACATGTTTATTGTAATCTTACATAAAAAATATCAAGTGTGGAACATCTGTTTCTTCCGTCTTACTGTCCATTATGTGTATGACAAGATGTTGATAGATATGTCCAGCTACTTCTATCTCACTATCCAACAGAGATTTCAGTAGTAGTGTGGCACCATCCTAGAATGATTGGAGGTGTTACAGTGATAATCAAGGTTATATGGTATCAATGCACCCTGAACATCCACCTGTAAATTTACTGATACTTATCATGTATGGAATCTGAAAAAAATAGGGTCACCTTCACCATATATCTCTGATATGGGACATTCATGTTATGATAAAATTTAACTTGACTTGAGGAAGGTTGTCCCAGAGCCTGAAGAAAACACTAGTTGAGACAAATTCATTTGGCAGATTCATTGAACTTATTTGCTACACATTATATCAAAAATGATGTGGTTATATATTGTTTAAGTCCTGTTAACAGCTATATGTTATTTAAACAGCAATGCATAGATCTGAAGGCATCTTTGTCATGTACAAATTATGCAGTTACAAAAGTGTCCTATAGGACACTTATTGACAAGGGATACAGAAATTGGTTGCAGCTGAGAGCAATTAAAAACTACTCCACACTGGTCAAGTGGTCAGTCTCTGGCCAATGGAGGATAGAACTGCTTCCTTATTTCATCGGGAAAGATATAAATGGAGAATGCATGTCAACTATGATTTCCTATATAACCTGGAAAATGTCAATACAAGTGTTATGACTGTAGCAGTTTTATTTACCGGTGACTTTCCTCTGCTATAGATAAGCTGCCTAGAAGCACCCAGTGTTGGCCAGATAACATTGGCCTCTAACACATCCATATGCTTCCCCTTGAAAGGGTCCGACCCCAACATCTGATGCAGTTAGGGGTGTGTGTTCTGCAGTAGATATGGAAGCAATTAAAGGTCATTAACCTAAGTATCATCAGCATCAAATCTATACATTTTATATGTTCTCACTTAACTTGTTTGGGGTCCTCCTTATAAAATTAGTATAAGATTTTTATTTATTTATACAGGAGAGGCCTAGTTGGTGAGATAAGAGATGAACATAATTGTTTGATCACCAAAGATAGAAATGATTTCCTGTTTGTGACAGATTTCTAGGTACTGTTTGTTTTCCTTCAGAGGAAAATTCAGTCTTATTTAAGGGCACCTGCTAGGAACTGACTCAATAACAGGTGCTTTCTAACTCTCACTTATTGTAGATTGACTCAGCAACAGGTGATCTCAGCTGCTTAGTGTGGATGGCGAAGATCCCAAAATCATTTTCTTTTGTAGTGGTATAAATGTAAGCAGGAAACAGCATTTTTTTCAGATATATATTAGTGGTACTGTTCTGTATAAATTTGAACTTTGATTAGATCATAAACATCAGTGTCATGGCTATTCTTTCTCATCTGATGTTGGGGATATGCTTTTTGTTGTTAAATTTCTTTTAAGATAGAAAAGTGAAAAAGAAAAAATGTTATGGATGTTTTTGTTGGAAGTTAGTACCATGGTGATTATTTATTTATGGTAGGAGAGGATTAGGAGCCTAATGCCTCGGCCAACAACAGAGGATGTTTGGGTGACATGTTTATGGTGAGATGTGACAGAGGTTATGGCTGGGGACCTGAACCTCCATTAGTACAGGGCATTCCAACAGTTGACCGCCTAGGCCAGATAAAGGCCATCAAACTTTACATTGTCCCATGTTCTTCAGGATTGTTGTTTTCAGCTCTAATAAAGGCCTTGAATTTTTTGTTCTTTGGAATATGTTTTGAATCTTAAATCTAACTGCTTTTACATTAAACGTATGATTTTGATTTTTACAGAGAATTCTTAAATTGTTTGAAGGGAACTTTGATTTTGAGTACACTAACAAGGCTTGGAATATTGGGGACTTACTTTCTGTAGTGTTTAATTAGAAATTGATAGATGCCATAACGATCAGGAATAACAGCATGGATGACTTCCAAAATATGGATTTAACATAAATTGCAACAGAGTTGGGTTGGGGTTTTTTTTATTTATTGAGAGTTGACATATTGAGAATTTCTGTTGACAAAATATTCAATAACAAAGAATCAATTAGTTTTTCATGAGGAAATGTTGTCAAAGAGTTCTTATAAATATAAATGTCACAGACTGTGCCTGTCAGTCAGGTCTACAAAACAATAGAGGATATATACTTACAGCAAATTTATCCTTAAAAAAAACCATGGGACCAAACATTACCTGTCAGTCAGGTCATACAGGTCTACAGAGGATATATACATACAGGTCTACAGAGGATGTATATATACAGGTGTACAGAGGATATATACATACAGGTCTACAGAGGATGTATACATACAGGTGTACAGAGGATATATACATACAGGTCTTCAGATGTTATATACATACAGGGATACACAGGATATATACATAAGGTCTACAGAGGATGTATACATACAGGTCTACAGAGGATGTATACATACAGGTCTACAGAGGATGTATACATACAGGTCTACAGAGGATATATACATAAGGTCTACAGAGAATATATCCATACAGGTCTTCAGAGGTTATATACATACAGGGATACACAGGATATATACATACAGGTCTACAGAGGATGTATATATACAGGTGTACAGAGGATATATACATACAGGTCTACAGAGGATGTATACATACAGGTCTACAGAGGATGTATACATACAGGTCTACAGAGGATGTATACATACAGGTGTACAGAGGATATATACATACAGGTCTACAGAGGATGTATACATACAGGTCTACAGAGGATGTATACATACAGGTCTACAGAGGATGTATATATACAGGTCTACAGAGGATGTATACATACAGGTGTACAGAGGATGTATACATACAGGTCTACAGAGGATGTATACATACAGGTCTACAGAGGATATATACATACAGGTCTACAGAGGATGTATACATACAGGTCTACAGAGGATGTATACATACAGGTCTACAGAGGATGTATACATACAGGTCTACAGAGGATGTATACATATAGGTCTACAGAGGATGTATACATACAGGTCTACAGAGGATGTATACATATAGGTCTACAGAGGTTGTATACATACAGGTCTACAGAGGATGTATACATACAGGTCTACAGAGGATGTATACATACAGGTCTACAGAGGATGTATACTTACAGGTCTACAGAGGATGTATATATACAGGTGTACAGAGGATGTATACATACAGGTCTACAGAGGATGTATACATAAGGTCTACAGAGGATATATATATACAGGTCTACAGAGGATGTATACATAAGGTCTACAGAGGATATATACATACAGGAATACACAGGATATATACATACAGGTCTACAGAGGATGTATACATACAGGTCTACAGAGGATGTATACATACAGGTCTACAGAGGATGTATACATACAGGTCTACAGAGGATGTATACATACAGGTCGACAGAGGATGTATACATACAGGTCTACAGAGGATGTATACATACAGGTCTACAGAGGATGTATACATACAGGTGTACAGAGGATGTATACATACAGGTCTACAGAAGATGTATACTTACAGGTCGACAGAGGATGTATACATACAGGTCTACAGAGGATGTATACATACAGGTCTACAGAGGATGTATACATACAGGTCTACAGAGGATGTATACATACAGGTGTACACAGGATATATACATAAGGTCTACAGAGGATGTATACATACAGGTCTACAGAGGATGTATACATACAGGTCTACAGAGGATGTATACATACAGGTCTACAGAGGATGTATACATACAGGTCTACAGAGGATGTATACATACAGGTCTACAGAGGATGTATACATACAGGTCTTCAGAGGTTATATACATACAGGGATACACAGGATATATACATACAGCCAATTCATCCGTAAAGTAAGACCAGTGACCACACATTTTACCTTTGGCTCCAAGTTGGGGACATTTCTATGAAAGCTCTAACAGATGTTGGTAGGCTTATAACCAGCTGAAGGTTTATTGTTAGGTATAGGAAACATTTGACTAATTGGTGTGATTTTGATGGGCTGTATAATTAGTGAACACTGAGAGTTCAGGGGTCAGTTAATGTGCCCTGATGTCTGTTGGATGGTCTTACATAAGTTTCTGATAGCCTTTCCCATCCCTATGTGTTGACAGAGGGACACTTGGGTGTTGGTGTCACCTTACAGTACACTCTGTAAAGGTATCTCTAATTCAGTATTGGTTTTACCATTGTTCAGTTTCCACTCCATCTACTGCGGCTTGCTCTCACCCAACATTTAGTGACATTAACAAACCCCTGCCATATTGGAGGAGAAACATTACCACAAGTCAACACACACAACATATGTCCACATCGGAATTCATTTTAATCACCTTTATAAGTTACGCAATAGAGATACAAATTGTCAAATATGTTGTTAATTCAAGATATGTCTCCTTGAAATTGGAGTGAAAATGTCAGCATGTTGTTGTACAGATTAAATAGAATTAGACTGTTTTCAAATGACATTATTGTTATGCAGTAGAGAATGTTGTAATCCTCCTTCAGTGTGGACTAACAGCATTACAAAGTTTTCTTATGGTATTCTACTAGGTTAAATTTAACCATATACTCAGGACTTATTCAGTATTATCACTCCTCTCTTTTTCGCCATACACTGTACTTGGGTTATAGAAACAGTGGTACTATTCCTTAATCAAAATGTTTATAGAATGTAATTTGATTATCAGGTAAAAAAGCCACAGATATACAAATATGCTTTTTCCCAGTTCTGTTTTGAGGGTAGCATACCTGTTGACTTATCATATTTTAACATATCTGAAATCTATATGTAAAAAACCTGGTCTTATTGTCATAACACTAAATCAGATCATTAGCAAGTTATTAATACCAAAGTACATAGTATCATTTCACTGAACAAAAACGTAATGTAGCAGATTACAATGATTCAGAGACTCAAATGTGGAAATTGAAATGAAAAAATCTTGAGACTTAAAGTGTTAAGTATAATGTACCTTATCATTTATCATTATATTATATGCATATGGTGCTTGAGAAATTTTGGGAAGATTCATATATCATTCAGAAATTTCAGGTCAGTGTTTAAAACTGAGATATATATTTAAATTTACAGAAGTAACGCCTCTTGGAGAGAAAAGGGTTTGACAAACGACTTACAAAGTCTCTGGATCAGGCCATTTATATTTGGTCAGAAGCCACAACTTTTAGTACCGTATATGGATCAGGCCATCTATATGTGGTCAGTAGCCACAACTTTTAGTACCGTAGATGGATCAGGCCATTTATATTTGGTCAGTAGCCACAACTTTTAGTACCGTAGATGGATCAGGCCATTTATATTTGGTCAGTAGCCCCCACAACTTTTAGTACCGTAGATGGATCAGGCCATTTATATTTGGTCAGTAGCCACAACTTTTAGTGCCGTAGAATGTTAAGGTATAGTTGGTTAGGTAATGGAAGTCCTAGCTGTCATTGTAATGGACAGACTTAAACGTAGGGATGATTACCATTGTGTGATAACCCATAGAAACTGGGAGTGAAACCCTCCCTACAGTATAAGATTCACCATTACACTGACTACCAGCTATAATGATTTGCCATCTGTCTGGAGAATTATGTAAACACTGACCACTTTCACTGTCCAATTTGCTGTTGTTTGTATAGATCTATATAGCTTCTCAAATCATCAACAGATTTGCTATTCCGGCTGAATGTAACAGGTGAGATTGTAATGAGGGATGTAATGATATATCAACACCCTAAGTAACAACACCTGGCTACACTGGACAGGGTCTGGCAACAGGCCTTCTGAACAGAAATTAATACATAATCAGTGTAAACATTGTACAGACATTAATGTATTGGAATCTAGATAGAATAAACTATAAAGTGAAGTTAATAAATCAGACAGTAATCAGAACCAGCATTAAAGTGAAACAAAAATAAAGGAGTTTACTTACACCTGCCGTAAACAGGTCACCGGTTGTGACCACATACCCTGATGTTTTGAGTATCTTTCTCCTTGTCTTCCTGTGTTTGAATTGACGTTGTTCATGAAGTTTAAATGATTCTTTGTTCTGAGATGTGTTTTATCAATCTTCATTATTTTTTACAGTTTTGACTTAAAATTATCAGAAATCAGCTTTTATCATAGAAAACATTGTATTCCTAAATACAGACATACTTAACACGATTTCTTCTACACTTCCGACCATTCTGTTTTTTATCATTTAAGAAGTAAATGTTACACTGTTTTAGATCTGGCTGCTTGTTTAGTTTATCTGAGAATCCATCAGTGGACATCACTTTCTGACAAAATCTGCTTTTATATCTTGAAGATATTAACAGTCATTAGATATGAAAGATATCAATACATGATTTAAAAGTCAGCAAAACTTCCCTTCAAATTAATCTAGCCTAAAATTCTATTGATTTATTATACAATTTCTGTCTTACTTTAGTCAAAATAATTCTTGTAACAGGCTATGTTTGAGTTTCTCAAATAAGTTTATTCTTAGATATTTTCTCCAATTCTTTATAACTTTCTAGCATTTTTTACGTTTCATTACTTGGTTCCAGACCATGGATTATCTCCCATTAAACCATTCACCTTTGACACACCAAACAAAGGTTATAGGAGTAAAGAGTCCTATTGATAATCGAAAAAATCCATCGTATAATTATCTTCATTTATTGCATTGTGTTATGTGGCCTATTTGTTTCGGAACATCAAAAGGTTCTTTGCTTATGATAGGGATAAAAAGTCAGCGATAGACTGACCTCATTCACCGATAAAGCGTATTTGATTATGACTTTTGCACTTGCTCAACTGAAAAGTTCAGAAGCAAAAAAGGAATAATACACGATTAGTTGATATGAGTGGCCATCATTTTCCAGTGGTTGGAGGCATCATACTTTCTCACTTTTGTCAACAGAATTTCTCCTTTTTCTTCCAAAAAAAATTTGTGTATCCATTTAAAGTATAGGTTTGAGCTATGCATTAAGAAAAAGTCACGATGCATGAAAAAGAAATCGGCTTATAATAAGTGTTTTCTGGCTGTTTTTGACCTTTGGCTGGCTTTACAGTGTGGTCTGACTAGCTGGACAGGTTTTGTTGAGGATCAGTTAAATTGGAAAGATCCTATTATGTCCTTCAACTACATACCAACTTTTATATAGTAATTGTCTACATAGGAAAACAACATTCATCATCAAAATTTAGATCAAGGTTATCTGTCCTATTTTGGTCAGTAAGCAAAAAGAAGATTCTTTCTCAGTAGGGTGTGTGATTGGGGAGGAACCCTTGATGGGGTGTTACAAACAAGGTTTATCTTTTTCTACAGTAAAATCACAATGATTGAACAGAAATTTTGTTTACAAGAACACAAATTACACTAGATTAGATATGATGAAAGTGCATTTCTCAGCTTGAGTGTTTGGACATTTCAGAGAAATACTGCTTTGATTTATTGCTTTTGGAGAGGGACAGTGCTGGCCATTGTACATGCTGTCCTTGTTGGCTCATTCACCCTTCCCACAGACACTTGTGAATGGAATACTTGTACCGCTTCTCTGAAGGATTCATTCACCCCTTCAAAATATGGGCTACACAATATAACAACAAACACAAGGTTTTGCAGACTACCTTGTTTCGTTACCTGTCATATTACAGCCCTTTCTCTTCTGGCCCCTCCCCTAAAGGAGGAGTTTCAAATCCCAAGCTTTGTAATACCCTATTTTTCATGGCCAAAAGGTTATTGTATTTGAAATTTATAAAAATGTCCAGTCTGGGAGACAGGGGGAGATAATAAACGAGATAAAAGTGTCTCTTCACTAGTGTTTGTCCACCCTCACTGCCCCTTTAATATTGAGAGATGGCTGACGGTCACTTCGGACATCCTATTGTAAAAAATCTTAACAAAAGTCACACTTGGAATTTTAATTGACTAGTACAGTTAGATGAAACATGTAACAGGAAAGGAGAATTCTTTAGAGTAGTGCTACTGTCTGAAAATTAATTCACTTTGGCAGTTATAGAAAACTGGGAAAGAAGAAAGGAAAGTTTTAGGCGGAATTTTAATTCATACTGAACCGAGATAGAAACTTGGAAACAAGAATAGATTTCGTTTTTAATTAATTCCAATGCATCCTTTTCTTTGACTTTGATCTAAGTGGGAAAAATCGTCTGTATTATGGTCACATAGGTATTTTGATTTAACATATTCAAGGGAGAGGAATATATTCAGACCTTACTCATGTGATCTAAATTTATTGTGTTAATAATAGAAGACAATTAAATACACACTTTGACAAATGGTCTTATGATAATAGGAAACACCTTATGACACTCGTGCACATTCCATTTGATAAGGTATATCCTTATAGTGTTATTATACAATGATAAATATAGGCTGGTTTTATAACATGTACAATGATTAATTTGTATTCGTTGTACATTTTGTTTTATATAATCATAAAATTTAGTTCAGTGTTTAAAGAATGACCATTATGTAATATTCAATCTAAGGAAGTGCTGAAATCAGGACATACTTACTACCTCAAATTATTTACAATACATGATTTGTATAAAAACATACATTTTTTTTTAAGTTCTTACGGAACATGTAACACAGTTAAACCTACAATTATTAAAATGTTGTACCAAATATTTACATGTTCATGAACAGTTGCATTTACATACATTTTAACATCATGAAAGCATATGAAACTAGCCTGTCACACTCAAAACTCTATTGAAGTCGTTGGAAAGTCCCATTGTCCAAATTGAATTGTTCCTGCAGTAATGAGTATTTTTTCAGTGTAACTGCTGCAAGTGTTAATATATACAGTATGTGTGTTGGAAATCAAAACAACAAAAATAAGATACTATTTCATGTCCTCATCATAATTCATTGATTCAAGAATTTACTACTGTATATTAAGTCCAGAAACCTGTTGATTCTTTATTCAACTTTGATCTCAGGAGTATATCAAAAAGAGTAGATCATTCAACAACAAAGGGTTTGTATATATTACAGAAAGACACCAATATTGATCTATATGGAGATACATGTTTTAAAAATAGATAATCTTTATTAGTAACTGACTATCTGACCTTATTTTCCTTCACTGTGACAACTAGGCCTTGAGGTGCTGACACCTAGATAGTGTTAGTGGCAACACATATTGTCTATTGTGACTTACCACCTCCCTTAGGCTGGATGACATTTGACTTTACCGCTTGTAAAACAATTTGGCCACAATAACCACTCTGATGTTCAGGAAATTATCTTATAATTAAAGGATTGAATCATGCGTCAGTTGTATTTATTTGGAGCTTCAGTAGGAAATAGGCCCAAATTTGTACACATTTGAGGCCTGGAGGTCACATAACGGGCACTGATTGTTGGCTTAGTATGTCAAAAAGGGGAAGTGGTCCCCGCAGTAATAACCCTATTATGCAAATGGAGGTTGATTCACATTTAATTGTACCAGTGTATTCTGTTTTATCATCAGGACTGGTGCATCCCGCGGATGTCAATAAACACATATATAGGTTCTACCTTGGCTGTCGACCAATATAACACTGTACTTCATGGATTGTTCCCAGCTTATTGTACTAGTGTCTGTCACATCAGTTTTTAACTGGCTTTATTTCATGCCGTCTCTTTGATTGCTGAGCCCTGCCTCTGTAAATGCAATTGTTATTCTGCTTCTGTCATCCTGTCAGCATCGGGGTTTATTACATTCTATATGAACAACTTAGTGATTGTCATGCTTATAGAAGTAGCTCTGTGCAGGTATATATTTATTAACATTGGTATGCAAACATTATTTCAAGATGAAAAAAAGGTTATTGAATATGTATGGAGAACAGAAAAATGTGCTGGACATTATAAATAAATTATATTCAAGAAACAAAACAGAAATGTTTATGCAACAGTGTTGTTTAACTTAGATGATAAATAATTGAGTCATCTTTTAAGATTTATGTTACTGAATTAAACAATAATTTTTTCCTCATTATACTGTGCTGTGTCCTTGTCATTATACTGTGATGTGTCCTTGTCGTACTGTGATGTGTTCTTGTCATTATACTGTGATGTGACCTTGTCATTGTATGTGATGTGTCCTTGTCATTATACTGTGATGTGTCCTTGTCATTATACTGTGATGTGTCCTTGTCATTATACTGTGATGTGTCCTTGTCATACTGTGACCTGTCCTCATTTTACTGTGACCTGTCCTAGTCATTATTCAGTGTCGTTTCCCTGGTAATATTCTGTATGGTGTATTCCTGTTTGCTGTATGTCTTCAGCTTTTTGACAGTTTCACTTTTTTCCTTTTATACTACTTTCAAGATTTGTTTAAATTGTAAATAACATTTAAGAAAAAGTAAATGTGTTCTGTTCAGAGTCTCTTTGCAAAACATGTTAGCATTATTAAAAAGTGGTATAAATGCCAGATGTCCAATGAAGCTTGTGTCCACTTCAGACCTATCTAGTTTCATGAGTGTTTTATGGTCGATTCCTCGTCACCTGATGCTGGGTAGAATCTCACAAACATTCAATTAACCTTGATGTCTATCTGGCCAAGAACTCAGTGACTTTTTAGGCCAATCTTAATTCCAATGGGTTGATGTGTGAAATGAGAATTCCAGAGCGGACATGCTTGCCTGTAGTGATCAAAAGAATAGCCTACAGTATGCCATGGGGTGACGGAGAGCTAAAATCACATTCACCATTGTGTTGGAGACTCGTTCTGTACTTGGTGGATCTCTTGGCCAGATTCAAGGGTCTTATGGCATAATAAACAGTCTTTGTCGTGGTAGTTCACTGGATCTTGACTTCCCGATAAAGTAAAGGGATTACGATAGAAAAGTTCAGAGACAGTTCCTCACCAAAGAGTAACAAAGTGTATAATTCCAAATAAGCTAGTTCATTTCAGAAAAAAATGACTGAGTAATTAAATGACAGTTACAAAGTTAGAAGGTTATATGTGCATACATTTTCACTATAGGATGAATATTGCATTTAATGTAAATGATATATTAAATATAAGCCACATCTATTAGACAGATCCTTTAACCTGATTAGGAAACATCTAAATACAAGGATAGGTATATTCAGAAGAAACTATTCTAATCATTGAGTTTGGATACTGATTTGTTGAACTGTATAACTATCAGTCTTATTATTTGGTCTTTTTTCCCCGGAGGCAGGGAAAGGAACGTGTGATATTTCTTTGTAAAGCCTGATAGTATAGGTGTGGATCACTTGTCAGTAGTGGTGTCAACCCCCTCTACACCTGTAATTTACCCCGCCACAATCACAGACATTCAATTTGTACCAGTAATTACACATAAAGGCCTAGAATGGCCTGTCTTTGTCAACAGACTCTGAAGGTCTAACCTGTGCACAGCAGACTGCATAATTATTGCAGGAATTCCAACAGTTTATTCCAGCGAACTTGTACTGCCCCAACCACTGGATACAGAATTCAGCTGACTAGACATGCTGTCCTACATTGATATAATCCCGTTATTTTTAACATTCTTGTATCATTTTCCAATCAGAATCAGAAATGTCTGACTTAAGGAATGTTTATTTTTGTAAAGGTATTGCAAAAAACAAATCTTGTTTATTCACACCCAATTACATGTTTAAAATCTGACTAATTTGTTTTTGTTCTTTGTTTTTTCTCTCTGAAACTGATTATGTGATTGTCTCTGATGCACCATCTGTCAAAAACCATCCTGATTAAGTCCAGTTCTTAATCAGTAAATCTCCTCAGAGGGAAGCCTTAGTATTGTTTCTCAGAGATGGGTAATAACCCCTAGATTGTGTCTTAGTGTCATCATTATTAGACTGATGGCGGTCTGTATTATGCAGGTGCATATCAAGCGTGCAGTGGTAATGGGTACAGTTCATGGGCTACACAAGGCTCATTACTGAGATACAAATGAACAATGGATAATATCCATGTCAAACATCTCTACTCCGTGTGACCGTTTTGTTTCAGCACAAGTTATCTCCCCTTCTTTACTGTCAATCAGAGTTTATCTTCCGTAAAAAAAAATCTTGTTCAGGTAGCATTTCAAAAGCGATTTAAATGGGGTAGAATTGTTTTTTTCTAACCATTATCACCAGGAAAGACTGTTGATTACACTCAGTCTATAAGACTGTCACCTGATACATCACAATGTTAAAATGCATTATACTCTCTGTTTATTATTGCATCATAAACAGAGTTATAGCCCTTGGTTTATCATCTTACTCTTTGTCTTAGCTAGATCCTGTGTGTAGGTATCAGTTTTGTCACTCTTCAGAATCTCTGCTTCATGTAAGATATGTGCAGACAAATTTTTGCCATTCTCATGCTTTTGAAAAGTTTGTCGAACTGAAGAATATTTATTCTGAAAATTTTATCACTCTCAGGAATTTATTTGTTTTTGATAAGATTCATGTTGACATTATTTCTGATATTTTTTTGCATTGCTGAAGATTTCGTGCTGATGTTATGACACAGCTGGTATCTGTCATTAGTTGTTGTTTGCATCATCTACACAATGATTTAAATGGTGGCTGATGAAACTTGATAAATGTGTTGTTTGTAATGGCCTTTAATAAAATGAAAATCATGATCAGAGTTGTGAAAGCTATAAATAATAACTCATAGATTTGATATTGATAAAGTCCTTAAAAGTACTGCTTGTTATAGAATAATTTTCAGGGGATCAAGGTTATTCATTACCTGGCACATAATTATTCTGTATTTCAAATATGTTGTAGCAAATACATCCAACTTTTCTTCTGAACAACTTCTTTAAAGAACAGAAATATCTAGGATCAGGATAATTATCCTCTAGCTACTTTAGATATAAATATGAAATTTTATCATACCTGAGTGACCTTAATGTACTTTTAAAAGAGTCTATTGGATACAGATTTTGAGGTAGTATTGACATCTTTTCTATAGCAATATCTCTGCTTATAAATGTAGTATAAAACAAACCATCACGTAAGGTTACCTGAACCAAAAAAACTTTAAACTGCCAAGGTACATGGACATTAGTAAGATAAAACATTAAAATTAAATCAAACGATTTGTTTACTGGTAATAGTATTGATATTTTGATAAGTGTACACATCATTAATTTAGATCACAGTTTAGGAATTGCAGATAATAATTTATGAGTACTGGTAAATTCTTTTTTCGTTAGATATATCTTGGAAAATTAGAGAAAATGTGATTAGATAGAAAATTAAGTGGGAAAAATGATTGGGCTTGAAGGTATTTATGGAAGGAGTTGTGAAACATACTGTTGTCAACACTAGTTACCTATTGGTTCCTTTTAGGTCAGATTTGAGATGAGCTGAGTCACTACATACCTGTCCCTACTTACAGTCAGTCCCTCCATGTTCTTGTTGTCATGATGTGGGAGTTTACATACTTATTGAACTTTCTGTACAAGTTTGTCCCACCTAAATAACAAAACGTGTTACCAAAACATAAATGTTAGTGTCCAGATTTTGGCACCACATTTCCATGTCACACAAAAACAGGACTATTTGTGGTCAGAGCAAGCATCTTGGTATTTCCTGGTGACCACAAGCGTCCACAAGGAATGCCGAATTGCCACCAGAGATGGATGCATGATGTATTCTGTTAGTGTGTTGGTTGTCCAAGGTGACAAATTCCAAACTCCCAGTGTCACATACTTTATGTCCAATCCAATGTTGATGGTCATTTTATGTGTGCTACATAGAGAACACACACAAGATGAAAATTTGCACTGATGACCAAGCTAGCAATACAAGATCTCTCCAAAAGAATTTGACTATGTCCATGTTCTATTGTGCTTTATATTATATACACATAGCTTTGTCATAGCTTCCAAGCCTTGTGGAGAAGTTGATGATAAAAGGCATTTTTAGTTTTCCTATGAACTGTACTACAGACATAAAGTGTCATTTCCATGATCAGTGACATACTTTACTAGTGGTTAAATCACTTTGAGTTACTGCTGAATGGTTAGTGAAAAATATTCACTTGTGGTGAACAAATCTGTTTTCTTAAACCCACATTAATCTTGTTAATGAAGTTTATTAAGAAATATTGCTGTTTATCAGGGACAGAAAATATTCTTGTTTAATTGAGACATTCTCATACTTGTTTTTTTTAAGTCTTTTTATGTGCAAAGTCCTTGTTTACTCTTGCCTGGCTGCAAAAATATAAAACCATCTGCATGTAACCCTGGCTGTTGCAAGGACATCAAACAATGTAAACAAAACCGATAGCATCATCTAAAGTTTTGTAATACGGTATCCACTTATCAATCAGAAAGAATGCATATTGGTTTTCGCACAATGTAAACCTAATAAACATTTTCTGTTCATTTTAATGTGACGTTAAATAACATGCCGATGCTTTTTGGTGAAAGAGGCTCACCAGCTGTCTCTTCCTCGGGTCTACATATACCCACTTTTTCAGGTCACTGTGACCTTCATTCTTTTTTAACTTAACCGACTTGGCTAATACATTTTTATCCAAGCAGTAGAAGGGGACTTGTATATTTTACAGGTACTTTAAAATAAAATTGAATTTAGTTTGTTGTATGAAGTTACTGTTGATGGTTACAACGATAATGGTGACAAAACAAGATTGTTTTGATAGTAAGTTTACAGAAAGAATTAGGTTTACTCAAGACACTTTGTTTATGGTAAACACAGCATTATAGCATGGCAGTGTCCTGTGTAATCCTGTATAATACTAGACCCTCCAGGAGTCGCACAAGTCTATGTTGAATGAGTTGATTAGAGAGGGTTGTGTTACCAATAGGAAAAGGTGAGCTAGTCACAATGAGTTAGTGGTGACGACCACATTCCTGGCCCCCAGGACTCACTTGAATCTGTGCCTAGGTAGCAAGATATAAGGTATAGGATACCATTCTGCAATCCAAATTAATTTTATTTCTTAATCATACACAAATTGATAAGTTCATTTTTGCATTGGATGGATTTTACAAAAATGAAATAAATGGCATTTTGACATGTTAAGTTAATACTGTTATGCTTGTGTAATTGAATCCAGTTCATTGTGTCTGACTAGCACAATAGTGGAGGAATGTGTGCTTGTTCGGTGACATTACAAGTGTCTTTCAACCTCTTGTCTCTACCACTTAATTTTTTCTCTCAAAAAAATGTATTGAATCATTTGTGCCCTTTGACTGGTGGTAGTGGGCAGAAGGTTAGGGGACACCCGGTGTTATAAGGAAGAAATGGTTGTAACTGGGGGCTGGAATTTTAATGCATTAGGTTCTGAAAAGACAGGAAGTGTTATTGTTGCAATTTGTCCAGGGATTAGATGTTGCTGAATCAATGAAATCACAGTTCTCCTCTCCCCTATCTGACTTCTCAAATAGGTTTAGAGTATCAGACCGGTCATCTGCTCCCAGATAAACAACCAAAATGACAGAACCCTATGCAGGGGTACCTAGCCAGTTCAGCATCCACAATGTGGTCAAGAGCAGGCAGGTCACAGGTCAATACACCTCCAGGTCAGTGGTCAGCAGTTGTCACTGACCAAGATAAATCTTTCAATTTTCAACTTAAATCTTTATTGGCTGTCATTTGTGTATTCTCTTGTAAATGGCGGCATTTTTAGAGGATTTAAGGGACAAAGGAATGTAGAAAATAAAATATTACTTAAGTACAACTAGATGTATAATTTACAGATAAATGCTTTTCTGGGGGATTGAATTGAGATATTTGAGAAATAACCTGTTTCAGAATGTCTACATACCAATAAGGGTAAATGTGACAGGGGTGAACATGCAGACAAGTATCCAATTCTTAAGGAACTGATATTGAGCCAAGTAAATATAAACAGTACCCTCCTCATATCAATGTATCATGCACACTTTTAAAAAGATTTTTCCTGGTTAGTTTATTTTTTCTCCAGAAATCGTGTTTATGATGATGGCAAGAATGCACCATCAAGGTTATAGAATCAATGACCTGAGAATATAGTGGGATCGCAGTGCACATCATCTGAAGTGTACATGTATTTAGTTTCATTGCATGTATAACTGTACACTTGTTGTGTAATTTCCACTTGACATGGGTTGGTTAGTACTAGAGTGGTACTAATCAAAGATAATCAGCCCTCCGACAGTCTGACACCAATAAAGCTAAATAATCTTCAAATATATTCGATAGAATTTTTAATATAATAGCTTTTTTTATGTTCAGTTGAATTTTAAAATCCTACAGTACCATATTTTTCTTGTGATTAGCAGATAAAATAGATGAACATGTAAACATATTTCCAAATCTGGTAGGCCAGATATCTGGGTTATCTGTTTGTATTGATAGCAAAGGCCGAGAGCCACAGTGTTACTTGGTGCACCACAGTACATAGATTAAACAGAAACAAGGACCCTGAAAATATCAGGGGTATTCCATTCATCACTGCTTATAACCCTTTAACAAATATGTGTAATTCGTCACGTTATCCAATGTCATAGGTCACCAGGCCTTTTGAGTCACTATTAAAGGCTTTATCGGGCACTGTCATTCAACACACCACCAATAGGTTGACACAAGCTATAAGGTGTTTTGAGCAACATATTCCTCACCTCTGTTAAAGCGCTCAAGTCACTTTATCTACTTCTTGTTTCTGATCATACCCAAGTTTCTGTGGAAATTACACATATTGGTACCAAATTTTTTTTTGCCTCTTTACATCTTGCGAAAGAAGGATATTCTTCAATCCCATCAGTTCCTCTGTTGAGGTGTTGGTGGTTCTCCCTTTTCAGATTGATTGTTACGACCTATTGTTGGGACACAGACCATTATACTGAGACTATAACGGGTAGCAAATGCTTTGATGATCTCCTATCAGGTATCCACCTGTGGAGACTTTCTGAGCTGGTAAAGCTTTATCAAGAAACTCCATGTCTAATGGTCACATTTATAATAAATCCGACAGAAAAAATATGGCAAGTTTCAGATTTATATATTTGGGAGAAGGGAACTGGCTTTCTTTTGATAAGTTGAAAATTTAGACATAGAGGAAAATAAGAGAAATCTTTTTTCTTTTTGTTAAGCTTACTAGTGCTTTGAACTATGGAAGTCCCAGTCCATCCATACCATTATAGGTTTCAAGTGTTTGCCAATGGAACCATCATTCTCTGATTGGGGATCATTGCATTGAACATTAAAGTTAATTGGGCCATGAAAGACACTAAGTCTTCCCATGATCTACTGAGATAATCTCAAATGGGCTTCCCTAGGTACAAAGTACATATATCTCAATATCTGGTGTTATTAGGGGATAGTTATAGTGACTGTGGGAAAACTCATTCACCAGGTGGAACTAGAGGCCGTTCACAAACATACTGCAGCCTTTACCTGTATTCAAGTGTAACAGCAATGTCAGCATTTTAAGTAGATTACTAATTAACATTCCTTTTTAGTCATGTATTTCAACAATGACATATTTTGTGAATCATTTTCATATGGGAATAATAAGAAAACATTTGCTTTGTGTTGATTTTGATTTATGTATTAGAAATACAACATTACTAGAAACTGACACCATGGGATATACCCATCAGCCTTGTACTAGAAACTGACAACATGGGATGTACCCATCAGCCTTGTACTAGAAACTGACACCATGGGATATACCCATCAGCCTTGTACTAGAAACTGACACCATGGGATATACCCATCAGCCTTGTACTAGAAACTGACACCATGGGATATACCCATCAGCCCTGTACTAGAAACTGACAACATGGGATGTACCCATAATCTTTGTACTAGAAACTGACACCATGGGATATACCCATCAGCCTTGTACTAGATACTGACAACATGGGATGTACCCATAATCTTTGTACTAGAAACTGACACCATGGGATATACCCATCAGCCCTGTACTAGAAACTGACAACATGGGATGTACCCATAATCTTTGTACTAGAAACTGACACCATGGGATGTACCCATCAGCCCTGTACTAGAAACTGACACCATGGGATATACCCATCAGCCTTGTACTAGAAACTGACACCATGGGATATACCCATCAGCCTGTACTAGAAACTGACACCATGGGATATACCCATCAGCCCTGTACTAGAAACTGACACCATGGGATATACCCATCAGCCCTGTACTAGAAACTGACACCATGGGATGTACCCATCAGCCTTGTACTAGAAACTGACACCATGGGATATACCCATCAGCCTTGTACTAGAAACTGACACCATGGGATATACCCATCAGCCTTGTACTAGAAACTGACACCATGGGATGTACCCATCAGCCCTGTACTAGAAACTGACACCATGGGATATACCCATCAGCCCTGTACTAGAAACTGACACCATGGGATATACCCATCAGCCCTGTACTAGAAACTGACACCATGGGATGTACCCATCAGCCTTGTACTAGAAACTGACACCATGGGATGTACCCATCAGCCTTGTACTAGATACCATGGGATATACCCATCAACCTTGTCCTACATGAGAAACTATTCTACAGGATAACCTAATATTCTTTTGAAATAAGTTCAATTAAATTATCATATTTTCCAGATTATAAGCTGTGGATTTTTTTACTTGGCGGTCAGCATGCAACTTATATATCAGTACAGTTTGAATGTGGACAAAAAAATTGACAGAATGAAAATAAATTAATAAGAAATGAAATTTACCAGTGGACAATTATGAGACAGTACCAAGTTTTTTTACAAGTACTGTCCATCATGTGTTTTTGACTGAAACAGATCATCAAGAACCATCATTTGCAATTGGATACAGAAATATTTGAAGATTGAATTGAAAATAATATTATTGTGGGCCTTTACTAATATTTAACAGTACAAACACAGATGGAGATATTGTTAAGTAAAAATGTACGTAACTGTATCTTTAGATAGACAATTTTTGGAAGCTCCCCAGCCAAACAAGTTTGATAATTGCTTTTTTTACATTTTTGGAAAACATCAATAAAATAAATGATTATCATTGGGTCAAAGGTCAAGGTCAGATTCTGTATCTCTTAATCTGTTAACACAGTTTAGAAACTGTTAAAATAAAGTCTTCTAACCAAAAATGCAGGTCATCAGGTCAGTGGTCAAGGTCAAATTTCTATCTTTCATTTGGTATATATTTTGTTATGATATTATGAATTATGACAAATATCAAAGTCAAATTTTGCATGTCTTGAAGCATAGTTGGTTGGAATTAAAAGAGTAATCCAGTCAAAGTTCAAAGATGTTTTGTGCCCCAAATTCAGATTGGCTGTAAGGTATCAGTCAGACCTACAACAGCCAATATACATTAATTGGCACAGCAACCAAACATACATGGCTGAAGATTCTAAGGATGCTTATAATGACAGGATATAAGGCTTGATCTGCCCTATATCATTTGATTGATCCTGTGTCTTGTTCCAATACTGTGGCAGCGGTATGGATGTAAGCTGTGTACTCTCTAATTATTCTGTTTGGTTTGGATGTAGAATGTATTAATTAACAAAAGGATCACAAGTTATCATGCAATAACACATATTTGTATGTAATCTTAACACATTCATTTTTCAAAATCTTTCAGTTATAATGTACAGAAATTCATAAATATCAATAGCACTTTTAATATTTTCTGTTGACTGGATAGTATGAATTTTGATGTCTTTTCCCACAGATTTTGCTTGAAAACATTAATTTTAGATTAAATATTATTACATCTTTATATATGCAGTCTTTTACCTGATATGTGAGGCTGGTATTTGGTGTGACTGGTATATTGTGTTTAGGTACATGGGGGCCATGGGAAAGGCTCTCACATCGACTGTTCACAGAAAACCGAAATGTAAAACCCAGACAAGGTTTCACACTTTAAATGCTGGATAAAAGCCAAATTTTATAATTTAACTAAAGCACCCATTTATAGGTTAACATATAGCTTTTATAGTAAAGTCCAATATCACTAGATAAATATATAAATTGTAGAAATGATCTGTGTTTATAAGTACATATATGTGTATGATCCTGTAATGATAACCATTTATGATAGGTATATAAATACAACTGGGCCCATCAAACCTAGCTGACCTTGAAGGTGCTATCTGTAGGAAAGTTTCATTACTGACAAAAATCCACAATCAAAGAGGAGCGATGATGATTTTAATAAAGTAAAGATGTTCTCACTTTTTTTAATACATCCTGTTCAAGGATAATGATTTCTGTGAATTAGGAGCTGACAATCATAAATGATCATTGTACTGGTGTGATAATAATTGGGCTTGTACAACAATAACTAAACTTGTTTGTAAATGACAAAAAAATGGTATTTTGAAGTTAATTCTGTTTTTTGATAAATAGGACAGAAATAACATTATTTACAAGGAACTATGTTAACCTTGCTAGCTTTTTGTTGTCTCTTTAGTTAATAGGTATTACAAGGACATGTTTCCAGAGATCATGGAGATCAAGGATTTTACTGTGACTAACAACATATGAATGCTAAGTCTATATATTCAGTAACAACTTTCACCCTGACACTAAATTAATACATGTCAGAGAAGAAAACATTAATGAAGTGTTTTGATCATGCAGATTAGTTGAAAGGCAAGTTATTTTAATGTCCATGAATCTCCCATAATGTTGGGGGGTTTTTTATACTCAAACTCTTCATTAGATGAACCACTTTGTTTTATCTTTGCCATCCAAAAATGTTAATTTATAAAGTGAATGTCTTTAGAAGATTCCCAAGGAGTTGATACTTACTAGACCAATGTCTGGAAGACGGCTTTTTTTTAGATATAGAATGGAGAGTGGCTGTTTTTTAGATATAGAATGGAGAGTGGCTGTTTTTTGGCTGTTTTTTATATATAGAATAGAGAGTGGCTGCTTTTTAGATATAGAATGGAGAGTGGCTGTTTTTTAGATATATAATGGAGAGTGGCTGTTTTTTAGATATAGAATGGAGAGTGGCTGTTTTTTGGCTGTTTTTTAGATATAGAATAGAGAGTGGCTGCTTTTTAGATATAGAATGGAGAGTGGCTGTTTTTTAGATATAGAATGGAGAGTGGCTGTTTTTTAGATATAGAATGGAGAGTGGCTGTTTTTTGGCTGTTTTTTAGATATAGAATGGAGAGTGGCTGATTTTTAGATATAGAATGGAGAGTGGCTGTTTTTTAGATATAGAATGGAGAGTGGCTGTTTTTTGGCTGTTTTTTAGATATAGAATGGAGAGTGGCTGCTTTTTAGATATAGAATGGAGAGTGGCTGTTTTTTAGATATAGAATGGAGAGTGGCTGTTTTTTGGCTGTTTTTTAGATATAGAATGGAGAGTGGCTGCTTTTTAGATATAGAATGGAGAGTGGCTGTTTTTTAGATATAGAATGGAGAGTGGCTGTTTTTTAGATATAGAATGGAGAGTGGCTGTTTTTCAAATATAGAATGGAGAGTGGCTGTTTTTTAGATATAGAATGGAGAGTGGCTGTTTTTCAAATATAGAATGGAGAGTGGCTGTTTTTTAGATATAGATTGGAGAGTGGCTGTTTTTTGGCTGTTTTTTAGATATAGAATGGAGAGTGGCTGTTTTTTAGATATAGAATGGAGAGTAGCTGTTTTTTAGATATAGAATGGAGAGTGGCTGTTTTTTAGATATAGAATGGAGAGTGGCTGTTTTTTAGATATAGAATGGAGAGTGGCTGTTTTTTGACTGTTTTTTAGATATAGAATAGAGAGTGGCTGCTTTTTAGATATAGAATGGAGAGTGGCTGTTTTTTAGATATAGAATGGAGAGTGGCTGTTTTTTGGCTGTTTTTTAGATATAGAATGGAGAGTGGCTGTTTTTTAGATATAGAATGGAGAGTGGCTGTTTTTTAGATATAGAATGGAGAGTGGCTGTTTTTTAGATATAGAATGGAGAGTGGCTGTTTTTTGGCTGTTTTTTAGATATAGAATAGAGAGTGGCTGCTTTTTAGATATAGAATGGAGAGCGGCTGTTTTTTTAGATATAGAATGGAGAGTGGCTGTTTTTTAGATATAGAATGGAGAGTGGCTGCTTTTTAGATATAGAATGGAGAGCGGCTGTTTTTTAGATATATAATGGAGAGTGGCTGTTTTTCAAATATAGAATGGAGAGTGGCTGTTTTTTAGATATAGAATGGAGAGTGGCTGTTTTTTGGCTGTTTTTTAGATATAGAATGGAGAGTGGCTGCTTTTTAGATATAGAATGGAGAGTGGCTGTTTTTTAGATATAGAATGGAGAGTGGCTGTTTTTTGGCTGTTTTTTAGATATAGAATGGAGAGTGGCTGCTTTTTAGATATAGAATGGAGAGCGGCTGTTTTTTAGATATAGAATGGAGAGTGGCTGTTTTTTAGATATGGAATGGAGAGTGGCTGTTTTTTAGATATAGAATGGAGAGTAGCTGTTTTTTAGATATAGAATGGAGAGCGGCTGTTTTTTAGATATAGAATGGAGAGTGGCTGTTTTTTAGATATAGAATGGAGAGTGGCTGTTTTTTAGATATATAATGGAGAGTGGCTGTTTTTTAGATATATAATGGAGAGTGGCTGCATGTGAACTTACAAGTAAAGATTTTCAGTAGCATTTCACTGTTTATATCTTATATACTACCAAGGTATTAAACACCATCTACATCTTACATATGTTGAAGGTTATAAAGCTACATTATCGTTTCTTAATGTTAATTGATTTATGTAATAAATCAAAGTCATATCTGATATTACATGTAGTCTACAAAGCAGTTACACTGCCATCTAAAATTACATGTACATAACAATGAATCCCTGCATTCCTATATTTTAACAGTTCAAGGTAAATCTGTTTTCCAAACAGAAAGATCAGACCCGGCTGACATAAATTGTGGTTCAGAAACAATAATGTGATGACATGAGATACATAAAAACTTATCTTGAAGCAAAAACAAACACTTGTAGACACACAAGGTTAAATATGTAAAAGACATTGTATAGATATATCAGGAACATATAAGATGTGTGGGATAAATAGAAAGAGAAGTATGACTACAATAGCTTTAATTTATGTGTATAATGGTTTCTTATAGATCTGTAAACTGTTTGGTAACAACAAAAAATAGAATGAATATATACATAGATTTTAAAATGTCATAGTTTGCATCTGTGCAAATTGTGTTTTAGCTTCAAAAAATATGTGCAATTACAATAATCAGAAACAATTTGTGTTATGTCAAAAATGTCTAAAATAGATTATATATGCATAGGTTGGCAAAAAATGAAGATTATAAACTTACTAAAGCTGTGTGCCCAAGGTGACATTGTTTAGAGTCTGGAATGTCGTCACATTGTATATTAGGCATCTGAAATATTGTAGAGATGGAAAGATAACTAAAACATACCCAGATAATAAAAAAACATAAAACTAACGGGAAAAAAATCCTCTGAGGATTAATAGTAGTTCTTCAAGTTGTCTACTGACCTGTCCTCAGAGTATCCCTCCATGTTGTCTACTGACCTGTCCTCAGAGTAATCCTCCATGTTGTCTACTGACCTGTCCTCAGAGTATCCCTCCATGTTGTCTACTGACCTGTCCTCAGAGTATCCCTCCATGTTGTCTACTGACCTGTCCTCAGAGTATCCCTCCATGTTGTCTACTGACCTGTCCTCAGAGTAATCCTCCATGTTGTCTACTGACCTGTCCTCAGAGTATCCCTCCCTGTTGTCTACTGACCTGTCCTCAGAGTATCCCTCCATGTTGTCTACTGACCTGTCCTCAGAGTATCCCTCCATGTTGTCTACTGACCTGTCCTCAGAGTATTCCTCCATGTTGTCTACATACCTGTCCTCAGAGTATCCCTCCCTGTTGTCTACTGACCTGTCCTCAGAGTATTCCTCCATGTTGTCTACATACCTGTCCTCAGAGTATCCCCCCATGTTGTCTACTGACCTACCCTCAGAGTATCTCTCCATGTTGTCTACTGACCTGTCCTCAGAGTATCCCTCCATGTTGTCTACTGACCTACCCTCAGAGTATCCCTCCATGTTGTCTACATACCTGTCCTCAGTGTATCCCTCCATGTTGTCTACTTACCTGCCCTCAGAGTATCCCCCCATGTTGTCTACTGACCTACCCTCAGAGTATCCCTCCATGTTGTCTACTGACCTGTCCTCAGAGTATCTCTCCATGTTGTCTACTGACCTGTCCTCAGAGTATCCCTCCCTGTTGTCTACTGACCTGTCCTCAGAGTATCCCTCCCTGTTGTCTACTTACCTGTCCTCAGAGTATCCCTCCATGTTGTCTACTGACCTACCCTCAGAGTATCCCTCCATGTTGTCTACATACCTGTCCTCAGTGTATCCCTCCATGTTGTCTACTTACCTGCCCTCAGAGTATCCCTCCATGTTGTCTACTTACCTGCCCTCAGAGTATCCCTCCATGTTGTCTACATACCTGCCCTCAGAGTATCCCTCCATGTTGTCTACATACCTGTCCTCAGAGTATTCCTCCATGTTGTCTACATACCTGGCCTGAATTAGTCTCTCCATGTAGTCTGCTAATTATTATGCAATTAAGATGTTGGTGGGAATTACTTAACAGGACTCAACCTACAACAAGGCCATTGGGTTCTTATGAAAAAATTTATTTGCAAGATGCCAAAGTTGTTTCTTAATTGATGTTATGGAAGTGACACATGACACTCGGGTCTGGTTTGAACAATAATCAATTCATTGGCATAGTATTTGTATTTCTATTTTGTCACGTGGAAAGGTCAAGCTTCTATTTTGGCCAAACTGACCAAAGACACCGATAGGCATGACAGGTTTTATAAAAGTATTGTTAGTATACAGATACTGTTTGTGAATTGATACTGTGTATTAAATTTCCAGGGAAGTAAAAAGTAATATGATGAAATATGTAATAAATTGTCATCATTCAAGATTTGTTATTTAAAAACCAAAATAAAGGTGACATTTAAAAATTTGATCTTACAAACATACCAGAACTGCATGTCTGTCATGTGAGAGGGCCAGAGCACATAGAAATTAATTAAATATTCATTAGAAGGACAGGTGAGAATGCTTGGCTGGCGACAGGTAAATTGTTGCACTCCGGGGCCCCTGTTACAGAAACTGAACATGAAACTTGGAAGATGTACTTTTATAATAAGTACAGCTATACCAAAATGTTAAGGAAGACACCTGGATTATCTATTAAGGAGAAAGACACCTGGATTATCTATTGGGAAGGAAGACATCTGGATTATCTATTAAGGAGAAAGACACCTGGATTATCTATTGGGAAGAAAGACACCTGGATTATGTATTAAGGAAATCGACACCTGGATTATCTATTGGGAAGGAAGACACCTGGATTATGTATTGGGAAGAAAGACACCTGGATTATGTATTAAGGAAATCGACACCTGGATTATCTATTGGGAAGGAAGACACCTGGATTATGTATTGGGAAGGAAGATACATGGATTATGTATTGGGAAGGAAGACACCTGGATTCTCTATTGGGAAGGAAGATACATGGACTGTCTTTTGGGAAGAAAAGTTGCTAAATCATCTGTTGAGATGACAGAGCTGGCTGGCTATCAAGAAGAAAGAAATCAGGATTAACTATTGGGAGAAAGGTGGCTAATTAATCTGTTGTGGAGGAAGAAGTGGATTGACTCTCTCTTAGAAGGAAAGATGACTGGATTATCCATCGGAAAGCAAGATGACTAGATTATCCATCAGAAAGCAAGATGACTAGATTATCCATCGGAAAGCAAGATGACTAGATTATCCATCGGAAAGCAAGATGACTAGATTATCCATCGGAAAGCAAGATGACTGGATTATCCATCGGAAAGCAAGATGACTGGATTATCCATCGGAAAGCAAGATGACTAGATTATCCATCGGAAAGCAAGATGACTAGATTATCCATCGGAAAGCAAGATGACTAGATTATCCATCGGAAAGCAAGATGACTGGATTATCCATCGGAAAGCAAGATGACTGGATTATCCATCGGAAAGCAAGATGACTAGATTATCCATCGGAAAGCAAGATGACTAGATTATCCATCGGAAAGCAAGATGACTAGATTATCCATCGGAAAGCAAGATGACTAGATTATCCATCGGAAAGCAAGATGACTAGATTATCCATCAGAAAGCAAGATGACTGCATTATTCATCGGAAAGCAAGATGACTGCATTATTCATCGGAAAGCAAGATGACTAGATTATCCATCAGAAAGCAAGATGACTGCATTATTCATCGGAAATCAAAATGACTGCATTATCTATTGGGAGGAAAGGTGGCTGGATTGTCTATTGGGAGGAAAGGTGGCTGGATTATCTATTGGGAGGAAAGGTGGCTGGATTATCTATTGGGAGGAAAGGTGGCTGGATTGTCTATTGGGAGGAAAGATGACTGCATTATCTATTGGGAGGAAAGGTGGCTGGATTATCTATTGGGAGGAAAGGTGGCTGGATTATCTATTGGGAGGAAAGGTGGCTGGATTATCTATTGGGAGGAAAGGTGGCTGGATTATCTATTGGGAGGAAAGGTGGCTGGATTATCTATTGGGAGGAAAGGTGGCTGGATTATCTATTGGGAGGAAAGGTGGCTGGATTGTCTATTGGGAGGAAAGATGACTGCATTATCTATTGGGAGGAAAGGTGGCTGGATTGTCTATTGGGAGGAAAGATGACTGGATTATCTATTGGGAGGAAAGGTGGCTGGATTATCTATTGGGAGGAAAGGTGGCTGGATTGTCTATTGGGAGGAAAGGTGGCTGGATTATCTATTGGGAGGAAAGGTGGCTGGATTATCTATTGGGGAGAAAGATGACTGCATTATCTATTGGGAGGAAAGGTGGCTGGATTATCTATTGGGAGGAAAGGTGGCTGGATTATCTATTGGGAGGAAAGGTGGCTGGATTGTCTATTGGGAGGAAAGGTCTATTATCTATTGGGAGGAAAGGGAGGAAAGGTGGCTGGATTATCTATTGGGAGGAAAGGTGGCTGCATTATCTATTGGGAGGAAAGGTGGCTGCATTATCTATTGGGAGGAAAGGTGGCTGGATTATCTATTGGGAGGAAAGGTGGCTGGATTGTCTATTGGGAGGAAAGGTGGCTGGATTGTCTACAAAGTTTGATTGTACTTTCCACAGATGATAAAAATCATTTTGCTGCCTTTCAATTGAAAAGATTGTTGAATAATCCTCCTCATACCAAGCAGAAAGGAGATTTTGATCAAGCTGTAGTTCCATGTCAGTGTTGATTATGGAGTAGTACCAAGTCTGTCACACCCACCTGACCTTGAAAAGATTCTGCCCTAGTGCTTGGGATGACATCATTTTGTGTGACAATGAGATGGCAGTGAGCCAGTAGTGGAGAGTTTATAGACTGGTAATGACTGGGCTAGACATACATCTCTCTACTAACTCATTTATTGTAGAATTAAATGTATATTAAACCTAATGCAAGATACTTGTATAATCAGAAAGAGGATACCTTCAAACTCATCACTAACCCTGCTCACCTCCTAGTAAACACCATCATAAAGGTGGAATGACCAGATATGCTAAGTTTCTTATCCTAACTTCTGACCACATGTCCATCATCAACTGGACAGGACAAAGCATTTTATGCTAATTACAAAATTTATACGGTCATCTGTCAGAGTTTAAAAACCATATGTGTTTTATCGTAAACAAAATGATAAAACAAACATTGCTTGGGTGGTTTTTAGTCGCCTTTACTGTCATATATGACTGTATTAATATTTTGTTTCCTGTTTAGTATGACATTTCATACAAACTTATCTGTCTGTATGTTCAGGGTTTGGCTTCCTACACACTACCTGGTGTTGTACTAAATGATATAGATTATCTGATGGGACCTTGCTTCCCTCCAACAATCATGTGACATCATAAATCTGAGACCCCATACTTATGGTATAACAGGTTTATTTCACCAAATATCATCACTTTGTAACATTTCTCTAGAACATAACCTTGGCTATAAAGATTTCTACAATACCTCTGAGGAGGGAGGGATATACTATAACTCAGAGGGAGATATATACTCTAACTCAGAGGAGATAGATATATACTATAACTCAGAGGAGGGAGATATATACAATAACTCAGAGGAGGGAGATATATACTATAATTCAGAGGGAGATATATACTATAACTCAGAGGAGGGAGATATATACTATAATTCAGAGGGAGATATATACAATAACTCAGAGGAGGGAGATATATACTATAATTCAGAGGGAGATATATACTATAACTCAGAGGAGGGAGATATATTCTATAACTCAGAGGAGATAGATATATACTATAACTCTGAGGAGGGAGATATATACTGTAACTATAAATCCTATTAGGACATCTACCTTCTGTCTCCTATCTACTGATTCTATAGGGACTCTACCTTCTCTCTCCTATCTACTGATTCTATAGGGACCTCTACCTTCTGTCTCCTATCTACTGATTCTATAGGGACTACTGATTCTATAGGGACTCTACCTTCTGTCTCCTATCTACTGATTCTATAGGGACCTCTACCTTCTGTCTCCTATCTACAGATTTATAGGGAACTCTACCTTCTGTTTCCTATCTACTGATTCTATAGGGACCTCTACCTTCTGTCTCCTATCTACTGATTCTATAGGGACTCTACCTTCTGTCTCCTATCTACTGATTCTATAGATACCTCTACCTTCTGTCTCCTATCTACTGATTCTATAGGGACTCTACCTTCTGTCTCCTTCCTATCTACTGATTCTATAGGGACTCTACCTTCTGTCTCCTTCCTATCTACTGATTCTATAGGGACCTCTACCTTCTGTCTCCTTCCTATCTACAGATTCTATAGGGACCTCTACCTTCTGTCTCCTATCTACTGATTCTATAGGGATCTCTGCCTTCTGTTGTTTCCTTACACAGTCTTTCTAACAGCACCACTGGTGAACCATTAATCAGACAAAGGAATGTTTGAGAAAGGCAGTGACATCACATGGCCTTGGCAGCTGTTTGTTTAAAATCAACATTTTAACATGCATTGCCTGTGCATGTGTGAATATCACACCCATTTTCTTAATCCAGTTTTTTTTCTTTAGGTCAAAGTCTCAGGATGACCATTTGTGATCCCCTTTTGTCCCGCGTTGTGCATTGTGCAACATAAACATTTTTGACTTCCACTGGAAAAGTCCTGAACCAATTTCAGTGAACTTTTACAAAAACCTTACATGGCTGAAGGCACACCCAGATTGTTAATTATGTGGTGCCCAACCCAGGGGCCTTAGGGTTGAAGCCAAAAATTGTAAAATAGATTGCAACTTTGAAAATAAGTGTAAGATGACTATTTGATGAGATACACATATTGACCTTGACTGATGTCACAGGGGTTGATGGGCAGGGCTGAAAATGGGTCAAATTGACTGAAATTTCAAAAATGTTCTATTTTTCGTGGATGGAAGATTTCATATTGGAAAATTTAAATCTTTAGTGAAATTTCTTTTAATTTAAACTTGGTTAGAACCTTAGCATGGGACAGCTGTTTATGTATATTTAATCTACATTTGCATTATGTGTACAATGCAGTTAAGTTATATTACTTTTTTTCTATGGCGTGTTACAAGAACCATTGTGACTCTGGTGACCATTTTCAATTCAATTAGGCAAGTTCATCGTTTGACCTGCTAGTGTTATAAAGGTGAAGGTTGCTGCCAGATCTACCAAATAATGAATCATTCATTTTATTGTGCATGTTACTACATTTCTGAATTAACAAGAGAATTAGTCTTCTTCAGTGTTGGTAAATGGTTTTATTGTTGAAGTGGAAGTTGTTCTGCTGAATTAGCAATTATTGCAGACTGTAAATGTGTATGTTGTAAACTTCATTTGTCAAAAGCATTTGTGTTCTGGATATATTCCAGCCATTTGCATTTGGATTTCATAAAATCTGAAAACACTTATTTTATCATACAACAGTACCAGCTTATACTTTCTGCCATATATCCCTTTAGTTCAACCTTACCCAAACTGAAAGGAGGTCACCTTCCCACACATGAAAACCTTTTTGTAGTGTTACCAGGCAGATGTGTGTATAAAGCATATTTGCTTCATTCCATGTTTACTAGACCAACCCCCTTGTAACATTGTGAACATATTGCAAACAAATAGGTATGCAGCAAGCTGGCAATTCAAAGATATCATATTGACAAGCAGTCGAGGTCATAACCATTCAATTGCATTTTACGTTATCAAGTTATGTGGGTTTCTTTACGAGTTGGGTATTGGTTCACTTCATATGAAATATCATTTATCCTATATTTAGTCATGAAATTTCTTTTGGCCCTGTCTTACTTCATCTTAGATCATTTTATTTCATCTTTAAAGCAAATGATGGATACTGTGCACATTTGCTGTAGATTCAATGATTTTGTATTAAAATTATGTAATCTTGGTGAGAGTGGTATCTCTAACTGCCACCCGCCCACGCCCTAGAGTTGGACAGAGATCAGTGTAAACAGGATGTGGTCGGCTACAGACCCAGATTCTTAGAACACTTCTCAGTAATATCAGTTTCATTTTCATGTTGTAAGTACAAGTAAATATTTGACTGACTTACTATTAGAAGCATGCAACCTGATACAAGATACAAGTATTTTCATCACTTCAGAATACATGCAACATACTGATTTTTATCACTGAAATAAAATCTTCTTTTACTTCCTGTACACGTAAATCTCACTAACTTTTGAAACTTTTTAAAATCTACACAATGAAACAACACCTTCAACTACTCGCCAATATTCACTTATAAAAGTGTGGAATTTAGGCCTTATTGTGAGGACACCAAGGCCATTCATTACTTTTTGGCTGACTAACACCATAGGTATATCTGTATTTATATGGTAACTGGTTTTCCCAGGTCTCCATTGGACAAGGAATCTGCTGATATAAGACATAATTAAAGTAAGGATGGTCTGTGGTATGGGCTGGTCTCAACGCTATCATAATTAATTCAATTCTGAAGTATTTATGTGTACAGTGAATTAAAACCAAGTAATCAAGATGAGAGGATAAGATACAGGTGCTTGTGGAGAGATGAGTAGATTATGTACTCTATAATGGACACCAAAATGACCTTTTCCTCATCATATATACAAATATTTATCAGTCAAAGTTAACTTGCAGAAAAGTTATGAAGATGAATGACGTGACCCTAATTAACCTGTGTTATCAGAGTGTAACGTGGGAGGCAATTCCTCCCAGGGAATGTGATTCTGATACAACATTTACGTTTCTGCCAAAAATTTGCTATTGACATATTAATTATCACACATCAGGCAATTTCATTTATTTTCAAAACTAGAATGTCAGGGTCTTTGTTGCTTTCAAAGTGAAAGTGTAAAAGACTGGTCAAACCATGAAATGAAGGAAACTTCATGAAGGAAGATCTTAAATAACTAGTCAAGAAAATAGGGCGAGACAGGACCAGATTAAAGGGTGTTTGAAGGTGTTGATCAGAAAACATTATTGGAGAACATGTTTCCTGTTATTATATTGGAAAACATGTTTCCTGTTCTTATATTGGAAAACACGTTTCATGTTTACCAGAGTAATAGCACAACGATTAATTGGAGTAATATTTTGATTTAGTGCCAGTATGTTAGGTCAACTGATCGGTAAACTTTATAAACTTTATTGTGGATGAATTTAGAATCAAATTTGTCATAGCCTGGCATTCAGTAAATTTCAAAGGTGAAGATACCACATGTTTTACATATAAATATTTGTTATGGAAGGTCAGATGTAGAACTCCATCAATTGATTGATTGATTGATTGATTGATTGATCGATTTCACATCAGTGTTATATAACAAAGTGCTATTGCTGAAAGGTCTTGGGAATATGTCTTCACTCTGTGAATGTCTCCGACATTAAGGCTTGCAGATAAGAAAAGTGGAGACTGAAGTGTCCCACAAAGGAAACAGGAGATCAACATGCTGTGGTGTGAAGAGCGTAATACTAAAAGTCTTTATCAGATAAATTGTAGTTTAATGATTTTGTTGTCAAAATTTATAGAAAAATTGTCAACATACATCATTACACCTATACAGTGCTGGATGTTCTAGTTCAATAGACAGCCAACGTTTTTTCTTTCTCTTTACACATTCAGCCATATAAGAAGTGTTAACCTTTGAATAGTTTCACAATATTTTTCATTGACAAAAAATATCAACATTACCTGTTAATTTTTTTCAAAGAATACATCAAGTGAGGCTTAAGACTTTTATCCCTTGATGAGAAGATTAAAGAAGTGAAGTTGGTACACCTGCATCCTGCACCCCAGGGGGCTGCCCAGTAGGCCTCTCTGAGCCAGGTCATAGTCAACTTGACATTTCACAACTTACAAAGCCTTCAGGATAAAACAATGATTCCTGTAGGAATTTTGCTTTAACTGGGTTTCCTTCAGTGTTGATGTAGTTAGTTGTCATCAAAAGATAAATTATTTAAGATTTTAATCACATGAAATTTGGTTTAGGGAGCAATGGTTTGTATGGTGATGCTAACCAGCAGTGAAGGAGAATTTCTTACTTGTGATGTAAGATGTTGATATAAATAAAAGTATGTAAGTATATTGTTGTGTAATCCCATAACTCACCAAACCTACTAGTTTTATTAACATACCGGTATACAGAACAGGTTCTGAAGCCACACAGGATGTCATTGTGTTTACTTGAAACTTTTCACTTGAAATGTTTTTAAAATCTGATCTATAAATTTCTACTTGCTCTCAAAATGATTTGATTGTGACCTTTGAATAAGAAATGGAGACCTTAATGCAGTGTTTTATATTTGAGGTTAATCGTATGTAGGACAACTTCAGATGCCATTTGTAATTCTATTTGTGGCAAATATTCCGTGCCTTTTAAGGCAAGTATGGCTGTACAGTCTTTCTATATTTGTATTTTGATAATAGACATTGTTACTGAAGTATTTTTATATTGTGACTTATTACTAATTATGTTTGACCTGGAATACCTTTAACTATCATACTGAAAGTGACCTGAAGATATAGGTCAAGGTCAATTAATTTTTGTAAGTCATTATAGAATCCAAGCAGGGATACTCAAATATTGACTACCTTAGCTCGGAGATATTACCCTTCAACTCCTCATCCTAAGATATTGTTCCTGAACTGTGGGAATTTCATAAATGTTTATTCTGTGTGGATGTGATTCGTTTAGTAGCCTTATGCTGTGTGTATTAAGAGGATATGTGATGGAACACTACGTTTATTAGGCCCTTTTATACACAACCACATGACTTTAGACCTTCCAGCTTTTACCTTGTCTAATGATAATGTTTGCTTTGTCCAAAAGTTCATTGATAAAAATGAAGAACATCTATTCTTGTATGGGGGATAAAGAGATTGAAGGTCATCGGTGACTCACATCTGACACCAGGTAAGGGCCTCTAAGTAGAACCATACCACACTTCAAAGGGATACCTTTTGTTATAAATTCATCTACCAAGTGCCCTGTGACTGGCAGGTGGAGTTATGATATCTCTGGTCGTAGCACCTCCCACACTTTACATACCACTGATACCTGTGGTTTTTACCTGCTGATCAGGCACATATCTCTGGGTCTCAGGTATACAAACATCACTGTATATACCTAGTAATAACACAGCCTCCCTAACACTGGTGTGAGGTTTGATCCATCTTATTCATTTACTGTGTTATCTTTATAATGAATCACATTTCATCCTTTTTGTTTATAAACATTCAGGTATATATAAACAATGTTTGCTCTGTGCCATTGGAACCTCTCTAATATGGACATCTTCTATCAAATACAACCTGACTATATGACAATTTCTGGTAACACCTATAGATCTAGGTGTAATTATTGAACAAGTTGAAAGTCTGTTGCCACCAGATCTAGGTGTACCTATTGAACAAGTTGACAATCTGTTGCCACTAGATCTAGGTGTAATTATTGAATATAGGTGTAATATTGATCAAGCTCACAGCCTGTTGCCACCAGATCTAGGTGTAACTATTGAACAAGTTGACAAAATGTTGCCACTAGATTTAGATGTAACTATTGAACAAGTTGACAGTCTGTTGCCACTAGATCAAGAAGACAATATGTTGCCACTAGATCTAGGTGTAATTATTGAACAAGTCGAAAGTCTGTTGCCACTAGATATAGGTGTAACTATTGATCAAGCTCACAGCCTGTTGCCACCAGATCTAGGTGTAACTATTGAACAAGTTGACAATATGTTGCCATTAGATCTAGATGTAACTATTGAACAAGTTGACAATCTGTTGCCACTAGATCAAGAAGACAATATGTTGCCACTAGATCTAGATGTAACTATTGAACAAGTTGACAGTCTGTTGCCACTAGATCAAGAAGACAATATGTTGCCACTAGATCTAGATGTAACTATTGAACAAGTTGACAATTGGTTGCCACTAGATAAAGTAGACAATCTGTTGCCACTAGATCTAGGTGTAACTATTGAACAAGTTCAGAATCTGTTGCCACTAGATCTAAGTGTAGCTATTGAACAAGTTGACAATCTATTACCACCAGATCTAAGTGTAGCTATTGACCAAGTTGACAATCTGTTGCCACTAGATCTAAGTGTAGCTATTGAACAAGTTCAGAATCTGTTGCCACTAGATCTAAGTGTAGCTATTGAACAAGTTGACAATCTATTACCACCAGATCTAAGTGTAGCTATTGACCAAGTTGACAATCTGTTGCCACTAGATCTAGGTGTAACTATTGAACAAGTTGACAATCTATTACCACTAGATCTAGGTGTAACTATTGAACAAGTTGACAATCTGTTGCCACAAGATCTAGGTGTAACTATTGAACAAGTTGACAATCTGTTGCCACTAGATCTAGGTGTAACTATTGAACAAGTTGACAATCTGTTGCCACTAGATCTAGATGTGAATTGTATCTTCCTCAGACAACCTGCTTTAACATAAAGTGACAAGCAACAATGGGAAAATAGGCAGTTAGAGTGGAGAATCACTAACTATCCATGCTTACTCGAGCACAATAAACTGTACATCATTTGGAATTAAATTAATGATATTTCATGAAATATGTGTGATATTTCGTGAAATATGTGTGATATTTCACATTAAGCTAATAATGTTGTAAAAGGTTTTCTCAATATTAAGGTCTTATACATCCTGTATGAAATCATACAATTTGTATCCTGTGAAATCTTTAAAACTGACATGAGTTTATGTCGACTCTGATGGTTATCTCCTTCAGTGAATATATTAATACAGTATATAATCTTGTAACAGTCATCGTTATCATCTGCTCACATCAAGTCATTCAGTTTTCATACCTCCCTCTCACAAATTTTAGAAATTGGTCCCAATTTTATTCTTGATAAATTTCCTAAATTTTATATAAATTTTTTCGTAAAGTTATAATTTATCAGATTTCATTAAAAAATATTTAGAATTATTTTAAGAAGATGTAAGAAGTTTATTTCCAGAAAAAATGGGTACTCGTATTTGCTGTAACCAATTAATCAGTGTAACCAGTAATGTCTTTTTTTAGTGGTGTGAATGATTTTAAGATTTTGTGAAAATTATGGGATGAGAAAATTAGATACAATTGTTGCAAATTTAAATTACCTACTCAGTGATAAAATGTCCATTATAGAATGAACAGAATTAGTATTAAATATCTTTTTAAGGAACTGATAGTTAGTATAATCAAATAGAAATAAATACATATATCAGAGATCAAAATATTTCCCACAGCAATTCTCCAAATGATTATCACACATGGCTAGAAACCCATGTGTTTGAAAGATTCTAAACTGTATGAATTGATTATCTCCCCTTACCCATGTCCTGATAGGCAGGTTCATGAAACATACAGATTAATTCATATCAGAATGGACATCTGTTCTCAAGAAGAATCATATGCATTAAAACTAAAGTGGACTTTTTTTGTATCTTTATGCACATATGGAATTGAAGATTTGCAAGAAGAGTGGATTGTATTTAGTTATATGGGTAGACCAAAACTAGTAAAAAAAAAAATCGTGTAGTGAGCATATCAATTAGGATTTAAATTGTCGCATAGTGTTTTTAGTGATTTACAAATAAACCTGTTGCATTTCTTTACTATAGTACAGTATTTCATTTTGTTCTTTAGCTGAACAACATAGAAAACAAACGTCCTGACATTATTATCTCAATGATGTTATATTTCTAGGAAATATCTAGTATATTTATTTGGGTACATGGCTCTAGTTTCAGAGAAGGAAGTAACCGAAAAGCTACTCTACGATATGGGTGAGAGTCAGGTCCATTTCACTGACAATTACAATGTATTATTCATAATGGATTTTTCTAGGAAATCTGCACAACAAGGAATCTTTTCAAGGTCACATGTCACATACAGCTGCAGGATGATAGCAATGTCACAGTTCATAGGCTACGTCATGCCAGAATCACACCAACAAAAGCTGACAGTGGTTTATGAGTGCTAAACTTCTGTAGCAAAGCTGTATGAGAGTGCTGGGGATAGCAGTAACCTGCTACCAAGACAAAAACACCTCAAAGCATATCCCTCAAATAGGGAACCAAATGCAGATTTGAGTTTGATAAAATCTAGCAACTATCCATTATGAATCAAAAGTATTGTTCTCCAAACTGGCACTTAGATGGAAATGACTTGCCTAATTTCAATAGCAACATGAAGGTTTTAGATAATTAATTATTCAGTAAATTGTTAACATTTTCACTAAAGGCCATCTTGAGTTCTATTTCAGAAGAAAGGGCTTTCTCTTTTGTTAATGTCATAAAACGTTCAATATTTCATGATCTCATTTGTGTGGAACCAGCTATCACTTTAATCTTTATCACCTCTTCTGATAGAACCAGACTCTGCTTCATTTTGTTCTGTTATTTTGAAGCGTTTATAGTGACACAGAAAGGTTTTCTATTTTAATCTTGTTTAATGCTCAGACATTTGATATTAATGCAGAAGTTAAATTCTGTCATCCTATGGTTTTGACATTAACCATGTACAGGTATTTTATATTGACTGATCAACATATTCTGGTCTGTTAGACAAGGACAATGGACTCCATTAGACAAGGCTTTCTTCATCACATAATATCTTGATAAAATGTCAAATTTCATTATAATTTGTTCATTGGAGTTGCTTTGTTATTTAAAAGAAGATAATTGTAAATCTTGTGATTAAAAGCGTTAAAGATTTTTTTTTTTAATTAAAAACGCATTGTGCATAATATTATCACTCTCTCAGAATGTCCACATTATTTCTTAAGGAAAGAATATTGGTGCTTTTCAAATGTTGAATAAAGAATTAAACCAAGAAAAGAGATGAACCAAACTATGCATGTTTGTGTTTATTTATTGTTTAAAATAATATAATTTGAGGGACTAATAGCTTTGGTGTGCTGTTGATGGTAAATGTATGCAGTGCCCTATCAGAACTTTGTGGTTCAGTGTTGTAGGTTATAGCTCTACAATTATACATACAGATGACTTCTGATATTTGGGATGGAATTCTCACTTGTAACACTTCTCCCTTTTTTTTCAGTAGTTTTTACCTTGTTTCTTTAATCTCTCTTAATTTGAATTTCCCTTTGTTTTTTTGTACAGAGGAGGATGAGGAGAATATCACTCTAACAGAAGTGACTGAAGAACAGATTCAAGGTACTCTGGATGTGTCCCAATTATCAGTGTCCCAGGCCCAGGTGATCACAGGTGCAGAATTAGATGGAGACTACATTGAAGGCGTAGAGGAAATCTCGAGGGAGGGCGAGGAAGAGATTCCTGGGGAGGGGGAAATCAACATGGAAGAGCTAAGGGTTGGGGCTATTACTGTAGACGGGGCACAAGTCATTGAGGCTCATGAAGTAGAGGGACTGGTTGAAAGTGAACTGGAGGAACCAACCATGAATATTTCACAAGAGGAGGAAGAAGAAGAACTCTCTATTGCTATGGTTTAACTGTTATCTTTGTCAACAGGTAATTTAACAGCACCTGTACATATCAACATTTCTTCATGAATTCTAGTCATATCCTAATATGGGTACTTTGAAATGGATACTGGTATCAGTGGGAGGGTATGATCATAGTGCAGAAATATCTAGTTGTCACACATTCTCCAGTTACACCCATGAGGTACTGCTGTCTTAAACATTTAGAAATCTGAGCAAATACCAATGTCAGTTCATTGGCATTCACATCCAGCTTGTGTCGTAATGGCTTAGACTTTCAGTCAAGAACAGTTCACATTCAAAGAAATTCTGTGATTTTCCATATTGTGCTACAGCAACTGATGCCTGTTATATACTGCAGGACAGTAGTATGACATCTGATGATTGTCATGTGATATGACAATACATGTATTACATAATGTTAATATCTCATTTATGTCATGTTGTGTGACACTTTACACAGCGTTAACACCTCATTGATGTCATGTTGTGTGACATTTTACACAATTTAAACACCTTATTGATGTCATGTTGTATTACATTTTACACCATGCAAACACCTGATCTCTCATATTGTATGACATTACATATTGGACACATCTAATGAAAAAAAATATGCTATCATATCTGTTAATGTACTGTAATCATCTGAAGAAAAAATAATTAAAGAAAAACTCTTTGAGATTTATAGCTGTGTTTATTGACAATAATATTGATTTCACTCAAAGTTATCAAACTGCACTCCGTGATAGTTTACCTTCCTAGGTATACCTCCATCTCTTTAATTACCTGCTGTGTGATTTCTGTAACTCCTCAGGACACAAAAGTGCCAGATACATCTCTGGGATTCTTTCATCAATTTTTATTTGAAATTACTTGTGTTATTTTTTTAACCATTGAACTTCACCCCCAAACCATTGAGGAAAAGAAATCAGAACAGTTGCTGTACCTGTGCACATGGTGGTCATTAAAAGAGTAATTTACTAAAAGGATATCACCAGATTCCCATCGGCAAGGCCATAATGGTGTCAAATCTCCTCTTAATAAGTACAATACTGGGCCTACAGCTAAAACCTATATGAAAATTAGAAGAAAAAAACTTAAATTACCCCAGCCAGGTAATGATTAGTGAGATGAATGATATATGTGTAATGGAGGAACCAGAATCTATATGTACTTTTACAATAATTTCTTGTTCATAACACACTTACTCTTTATAATGTCACCTCACTAGTTCACAGTGATGTCTGTAAAAACTTGACAATGATACTATACATCTTAACATCAATAAGTTTGTCATCTCCAACAGTATAGTACATGTATTTATATATTATGTCCTTATACACAAGTACCTGACAAGTAAATGTTAACCCTTTGTTTTATTTAACTGTATTATAGAAACCTTACACCTGTACTGTGTTGGTTTTTTCAACCATCCATAGTTACTCACATGGACTCTTCATTTCCAAACACCAAAGAATGTAGAATGATTAGTACTTATGAAGATAAATGGGGGTGTTCACCTGACAATTAATGCAAAAACACATTACAGAAGGTGATAAAGTGTTATTTAATGAATCTTAATTTATAGACAATATTGTATTTTTTTATGATGTTTCAGCTATAAATAGCATTATGGGTCCTGTACAGGTTGGTATGCCAGATTGAATGATGAATGCCTTTTTTTATTGAGAGATTGAAAAAAATTAAGTGAAAGATAAATTTGATTTGCAAAATCAGCTGAGACTTGTCAATTTCTTGTCAGTTAGATTTTTGAGATGTTTTAACACTTTGATAATGTATTATCAATCTGAATAAAAGAATCTGGGCATGCTTCAATGTCCTTCATCCTTTACTGATTGTGAACAGGTTTTTTTTTCAAGGAATTCAAAAATGAAAGACAAAGTGTGGTGAGCTTTGAGCCAATACTATTAGTGGATAAATCACTATCAAGCTTCCTCACAAAATGACTTAGACTTCCTCTCAAAGTCGCTAATAAAACATGAAAGACTTCAGACTACATTATCTACAAGAAAAAGAGTTCCTCTAGGCAGAACAGTGTACACCCACCCAGAGTCAAGTATATCAATATATCAAAATGCTTGAAGACCAATAAAATGAAATACTACAAGAAAACACATCCTGGTGCAATTATGATAGCGCTTTCTAAGATTAAAAAAAGACATGACAAAAATAGTAACAGACCTCCAGACTAATCAGCAGAAAAAGAACAAAGGACATGAGCTCTTCCCATCATTACTGAATAGAAATGCCACTTACTGAAGAAAATCCTTCACATCTTGATGATACTTAGGTACAAAGATATCACTCAAATTCTTAAAGAGATTTTCAGGTAAATTTAGAATGCTCATCAAAAATTAAAGAGATTTCCAGGTAAAATTAGAATGCTCATCAAAAATTAGGGACATATCTTCTTTAAAAAAAAAGAAATCTGATTTGAATTGTTCCAAGCAAGTTCCAAGTAAATTCCTTGTGTGAGTCATGAAAAGAAATTTATGAATTCATGTTTTGTTTTACAAAACCATATTTGAGCATTGATGTGAAGAAATTTTGACTATGGCTGAAAAAGTCTCACTTCGTCACCATCTTTCCCTTGACATCCCCTCCAGTTTCTAGATCTTTATGACCCCAGTGATGGGTTCTGCATGATGGCAGCCATCTTAGGCTTTGGACAGAGGAGAGGGCCTGGAGCTATGATAATTGTAGACCAGCTCTGCAAAATTTCTAAAAGTTGTGTAACTAAAGTGAAGATAACTTCATGGTTGAAAAAAATAAGGGTCCGTTTCGTTCCAGAAGACATGATCATGTCACTTGCATTTGCCTATTCGTTTCCTCATATGAATGACCTTGACCTAATTGCAAGGTAACCATGGTTACCAGGGTAGTATGCCGAGAACCATTCCTGATTCTTCAGACCTAGACTGAATCTTCTTCCACATTATGGTTAGATTATGTATTTGTAAGGCATAAAGAATTTGCATCAGGGTTTGGAAGCTTGGATGTACCGTTCTTGGTCCTCGCCCAATTGCTTAACAGGAACACAATTTTATCATAGGGATTGCCTATGGTTAGACCCAGTCCCTGCTGATATTGACTTGGCATTCTGTTGATGAAATGTTGAGACCTGCACATTCCTACAGCCATGTCACATCATGTCATATCAAATTTGATGGAGCTTCTTCGTGAATAGGATGATAAATTTTAAAATAGTACAATAAGTCTTTCTGATTGTTTATCTACAAATAAAACACAGATTTTCTCTGTGCCAGTATTTTGATTTTTGTCCTGACTTTTGTAAGAGCATTGAAAGAGTAAAGTGGAGTAAAATGGAAGGCATCACAAGCTGTTACACTCTAGCTGTAACAGGTCGGGAATGGGGGTGGGGTGGGGCTTTGTTATATATTGGAAAATTATGTGTAAAGCAGGCTTCATGTTACAGAAAAGCCAAAATTGGAAACTTTCTGAAATGTTACGCTACGCTCCTATTTCATTGATATCGGCAAGGGAAATATTTCTAATGCACTGCTGCATTGTAGACCGTTGTCGACAGCTGTATGATAACAAATTTCAAGTATGCAGCACCACTTTATGAACCAGGATATGGGATCACGGTCTAGAAGTACTATGTTAGATTTTACATACATTTCAGTCCTGTATTGAGGCAATTTCCAAGAAAACTTGTTGAATGTGTTTTTTGAAAACCTATTTCTGTAAAACAAACAGTCAGCTGCGTCTATATAAATATTTAACTCAGAAATGTGTGTCCTTGGACGTTAAACTTAAAAAGTCAGCTGTCTCTTAACTATTTAATTCGGTTGTGCCCTTTCTGGTAAAACCCAAGTCAGCTGCCTTTTAACTGTTTACCTTTGTATGATGTGTCCTTTCTGGTAAAACCTAACAGCTCCCTATTGAAGATTAAACTCTGTGCTCCTGGCGAAAATATTATTCTTCCCTCAAGGAAATTGACAAGAGACATAAAAAAACGGACTGACCAGTCCTGGTCCATGTTTAGTCCCACGATAAGTGATGGAAATAGGGGTATTCTGTTGTCATAGTTACGCAGTGTACAGCACACTGTTGCATCAAATGTTCGACAGAACTACGTTATACAGTGACTTAGATTGTCGTAAAGTAACAAGTTTGGTGTGTCTATGTATTCTTGGCATCGTTTGAGTTTGGTTTAAAATGCATGGAATGCTTGAACGAAAATGCCATTTTATTAAAAGTGAAAACTAGTAATGCAGGCTGACGTTTTAAAATACCATCCATAATAGCATACATTCTACTGCGCTACAGAGGACGTCATCAATCGGAACAAAGCAAGTTAGCAAAGTTTAAAACTTCAGGTTTTGAAACATCGTGAGCATTTACTAGTATCTACATATACTACTTTGAGTGAAATGTCGATGAATGAAATATTCCAACAGGAAGTTTGGATATTCAAATTGATTTGATTACGATGAAGTTCTTAGTAAGTAGACAGCAATCTGTTACCCATTGTTTAGTAAATGCCTCACATTGCTGGAGCATGGTTATGCGTAAATCTACATACAGGACTGGAGACACGGTTGAAGGGGCCGCAGCATCTCTTCCCCCACCCCGCCTCAGTCTATCTTGGTAACAGGACGCCTACTGATTCGTATCTATAGAAAGGGAATCCTGTCTTTACATATTAGATGTATGGATAAGGGTACCCAAGAAGAGATTGGGGTCGTAAGGTAATCTTTTTCTGCATTCTTGTGATCCTTAAAAAGAAAGTAGATTCGTGAATAGGGGTCGGTGAACATATCCAATGCCTTCTAAGGTCGTGCTCCAAGAGAGTAGTTCCACAATAGCGCGACTTTCTCCCGAAGGTCAAGAGCTATCTTGTCCCCGATCTGATGACTGAGATGATTAATTCGCCGTGTCTGTGATGGTGTGACAGTGTGAGCGCTCTGGCTTTGTTACAGATAGTCTATCTTATACAGGATTCTGCTTTCTCGGACCTCTCGTTTGTATGTACAAATGCTTTCTTTGTGCGTCTTAATGGCTAATACAGCTATGAAATTCAACATGAAATACATATTTCATGTTTCCTGGTGAAAGAAAACAACAAGGTACACAAATGTGAAAAAAATAAGTTAAACGGGTTGGTGTGAAAGAAAAACGTAATGAAAGAACATGATATTAAAACATAGCTGTTTGGATAAATTCATAATCTCATTGTATCTGGGAAAATTTAGACGAATATTTCACTTATTTTTTCAAACGGTGGATATTACCTCTAATAATAAGTAATGTGAAAACAATATCGATAAACAAGTAGACTTGGGCAAACTATCCTTAAATAAAGGATATGTACCGATACCCTTGATCAAAGCACGATGATAATGCTAACAGAGGTTCCAAAAGGATCGATGTATTGCGCATAATCGATATCGCCATATTTGATATTACGTTCTGAATATGAGAGCCGCGGAAGTGATGACGAATGCGCCAGTTATACTAATAATTAGCATCGAATTTTACATGAGAAAAAAACTGATAATTCCAAAGATTATTAAATCGGTCGTGATATATTCTCACGTGTTACTGATATTTCTTATACGCACATTTAATTCAGTTTGTTTCTCGTTACGTCCTGCAAACATAGCTCGTTCATCACTATTACAATATGAAATGTATCATCCTCGATAACCTCGCTTCGAGAATTTGTCTTTGATTTTCTTACATATTTTATAAAGATTTTTGTATTCACCTTCCCTCATTTTCGTTTTTTCCGTGTTTTTCCATGTTTTTTACAGGATTAGCAATATGCCAAATAAATTGGACAGAAACACATTGGGCAGCCACGGATTCTACACTCCATAACCTAGGGTTCATATTTTAATTAATAACTTTTGGATGGAATAGAAAGTAGTCAGATTAGATTATTTTAGATTTAGTTATATTGTTGGTGTACAAATTCGTCGAAGAAGTATCTTATAAACAGCAGCTTGCGGTTCCAATTGTCTTCATTGATGATAGAATCATAGACGATTTCTGAAGCGTAGAAACCAGAAACCAGCGATGTGACACCACGCTTCAGTCGTCTCCAGACCAAGCAGTGGATTTGCATTTTGTTTATTTAACTTATTTGTCGTCACCGCAAGAATTATCATTCTAGATTTTCTACAGATTTTTTCTCCAATTTCTGCATTTTTGAAAAGAAATTATCCTTATTTATCCAGTCATAATTTGATGTCGTCGTGTCTTATTAAATAAATAAAGTGAAGAACATAATAAAGTTTGACATATAAATAAAGACGTGCTTGGACTTAAAAATTCTGAATGATGTAACACAAAAATTGCAAATTACAGCAACGTTTTCTGGAAACAATTTTATGATTGATATCATAAGACATTTCGTGTTACTGGTGTCATTGGAATTTGCTGTAAGTCACTGGTATTTATGCACATAACGAACTGTTGACTAAAATTCGGCATAAGTTTGTTTTTATTGTTGGAAGTCACGAAAAAAATGTGTTTATCTGTCGCAAAACAATTACGTAACTCGAGACAACCGTTAGTAATTATCACGGTTGGTGGCACAGAAAACAAAACAATGGATGATTCAGGTCGGTTTTTATGGCCAGTAAGTTTACCAAATATCTCGATACTCGTGTGAAGTTGGGTAGTCTTTATACCAACATCAAGGACAGGTTGGGGGAGGGCAGTACAACGTGGAGAATTAACGATAGAGATACGAATCGACAAAGTGACATATTTTGTATATACCCTCTTTATCGTGTGTAAAATAAAATCATGGAGAAGAATGCGAACACACGAGATCAAATTCGGTGAATATGGGTTTGAAATGGTGGAATGAAAGACAAGTGTTTACGTTTGAATACAAACTAGCCACCCGTATAGCCGCGGATAAAAACGCCAGGAAGATGATACGAGTCGAACGCACCCTATAACACCCAAAGGGCCTACCACGATGGTGTGGGAGCCACGTAGAGCCCTGTGGAGCTAGTGACTTGTAGGGGAGGGAGGGTATGAGGGAAACATGCCTCATTGATAAACATTTATCTAGGATCTGTTCACCAATGATAAGTGTTAAACATCACAAAAGGTACATTCTTTTTCATCAGTTGTGTTTAGTGGCGTTCATTATACTGCTTTGACTGCGACTTAAAAAGCTTGTCAGATAGTCGAGAGATATCCACCCGTGTTGTATGGACAATACGTTATGTCAGGACCTAACCACATACTTATCTTAATTATTACAGAATCAAAACGGTTTTTTTCGCCGAGAGGCGGGTTCGTTTATATTCATGAAAATATTTTGATTATTGGCGTGAGTCATGCATTGTTTCGTATTGTGTGATGGTAATGGAGAGGAAACATCGCCAATCTGACACCTTTCATCATATTTTTGTCATTTAGTAGCGATATGGTGGCAAAAGGTTGGTAATTGTGCCACAGAATTGTATAATAGAAATAATAGTTGCCATGCGAAATGGTAGTATCCTTATGGAACCGATATGTTGAAAACCTTTCGTGACGTTTTTACAAACGTGTCAACTAAATCATCACAGCTTTAAACACGTTTATTATTGTCTAATGTTGCGAATGAATTTCAGAAAGGTGTCCCGGGATGACATGCTCGTGACATGCAAAATAAAAGGTGTTGTTCTAATTTAAACACGTAAACAAGCCTGCATCTGTTAGACAATAGAGAGTCATGAACAAGATATTTGGTAATTTTGTATAGACCTCCCCCGATCAGATGTGATGTGGAAGATTGCTCAAGTTGCAGTACGGTTTCGTATGTGACATTTCTCTCTAGATTGTTAGATGTAAACGAATTCACATACAACACCGCTAAAATTTGAATGTAAAAACTTCGGGCTGGTGCGGTCATTAAAAAACAGCTAATAAGGTCATTCAAACCAAAAGTGTTTTATCGCCCGTCTAGTTCTGAGATACCAGTTCTGAGATACCTGTGTTTTAATGAATATACCCGAACATTGTAATTCGTCTTGTCATCAGAAGGCGAAGATTTCAAATCTGGGAGAGGTAGTGTAGGAAAACTAGTGTTCGTTTAAGAGTTGGAAGGTTACGAGTTCAAGTCCAGGTCTGGTCGCTAGACTACTACTACTTATTCAGGCTAATAATATACCACTAACACAACAGCTATCAGGAAAAGTTATAGGTATTGTTATGTTGTGTGGTCAGGTATCAACAGGAAGTCTCGAGACAGCCAATCAACATTGACAGCAGTGGACGGTATCACCACTTTGGACAGTAGTGTCAACACACATTACGTATGCCCTGCTAATTTGTCTTATACCGATCATTTGTACTCCACTGGTCACCTCCTTCCGGTCATCGCTGACAGGTACCGTAATAAGCCAAATTTTGCAGGGTCCCTACCTTAGGAGATGTGTGGTCAGGCCAATTAAGGTCACATTTCCAGCTATAAGGTGTTACACCACATGATACAATAGCAACTATCCTGTTGTCCATCATTGACATCTCACCTGGCCTCAAGGTATGTTGTATGGTCACTCTGTCCAAAATTGAAGCATTATTCTGACCACGCTGGTCATTCCTCACCCCCCGAGAGCAATTCATGGTGACTTGTTAAATTACGGTATCCAATTATAACCAAGAGGTAAAAAGAACATGAAAATGAGCGATATGTCAAACACATCTACTAGTGGTTATTTTATTGTGTATTAGTATGGGGCCTTGTAGACAGCGTCACCATGTCACGACAACAGACTGGGACTTCTGTCTGCTACAAACACAATTAACTTCAACTACACTTGATTAATTCAAACTGACAGCGAAAACCTAACGAAGATGAACGAGATCGGAAAGTACAAATAACTTTGGACTAAGTCACAATACACATGAAGACACAGTATTTGCTCTGGTGTACAAGTCTTTGTTCGGAGATAACATATATCATAAAGTACTCTCCCATTTGTCATTTTTGAATTAAGATCATGATTTCAAATTAAATTTTTATGAGAGTAATGTGTGAGGTCTAGCGAGTGATGGTCGTGGAGTTACAAGTAAATGTTTACTTAAGTTCGACAAAAGTTTGACCATAACTGTTTGTGATGCACAATGTGCGGATTGTAGGATTGCCAGAGATAAAGAAATCAATCCGAGAAAAAATCAGGAAAGTTTCAACCAATAAACAAATCATAAATAAACAAGTGTTATCACCGCGTTCTAATTCAGTGATTTACTTCTATTGCGTTTTACCCTCCGGAGAAATAAGTCCGGAATATTTTCTGAATGTTAGTTATGACTGCTGAAGGCGGATTGTGTCACATGCAATAAATGTTGTAATATTTGACAATTGATGTTATTGTTACAAATTAATTATCAATATGATGTGTCTGATTCAATGTTCATCAGTAGTACAATCACTTGATTTATTTATCTGTTATCTATTTATTGGTAAACAATTGCCTTATGTATGATACACTCCTGTCAACAAATGGCACGTGTTATCGAACACGCGTAGGACGAGATATACCATTAGGGTGAGCAATAGCTGATATTCAGACAGATTTACTACTTATTGTATACACTAAATGAAAATATTCCACAAGCATTCAGATCTTGAACGTTTAAAACGGTTCAGCCATCGTATACGTAATAAGAACTAAGAACGAATTAAAAAAATCATGAATATGTTTGTTGTTTCGCATAGAAGTAGTGTGGTTTAGCTGGGTTTTCACATTGCAACAATGATAACGACATTGTAAAACTGTATTAACTTTTCCGACAGTGGCGCTATAAAAATAATTAGAACAAAATGACCAGCCAGACTGGTATTCTGTCAGTTAGTCTGTTTCATCATCAACAATGTTTGTGTTTAGATTTGCGCTAAGTCGATTCAATATGACTTGAAAAGTAATTTGTACCCATGTTAGCCCTCAAATCCAGTTGTTAGTTACAGTCTGATACCCAAGTTTACAGCGTGAACGCTTTATTATCGCTATTCTGTAATTTGGAATAAACATCATGGTGACCATTGCGTTGTATATACATCAGCTGATCTATTACTGGTGGTCAGGGGCCCTTCGTGTTGTACAACACCTTAGTAGACAGCGAAATTTGATGGTCACCAAAAACACTTTCGTTTTAAGATTCGGTTTTGAAAATAACACGTGACCGAACAATTTGATTTACCTTACACCTATAGTAGGTACATCCTTTACCTATCACTAATCACGTGGTACGTAAACCTTTTACACATTTCACACTAGAATACGCTCCATGCATCCCGTGTTATATTTTGACTTCGCATGTTGTGGTCAGTGTGATGTTGTAGACGGTGATACCTTCATTTGTCAGCCGCCGTTTCGTATAAATTACGAGAAGTTTAATGCAATGATGAGGCCATAATAACAACTCTATTATGACGTCATGTGTTTCTGTCGGCATGTCCACGACTGTTTCAATTAATGGACAAACTAATCGTTCAAAATACCTAATAACGATTGCCCAAAGCCTTGCTGGTTATGCAAATGTAGATAATGAAATATTTTATGTATGTGTTTATAATCGATATCATTGAGAGTGATTTACTGCCCATCCGGTTTTCCTGGAAGACATGCCAGAGGAAAATCTGTCAATTATGTCGGCTGTAATTACATTGAAAAATACTTCATTATTTATCGCATAATTCTAATTATTGCATCAATATAGCCGCCGACGTCATATTGTTTTGTGATGCTTAGAGAAACATCTTATTTCAATCCTTTCATCATTCGGTATCTGTTGTGTTAATTCTTACTTGATACCCGAAAGACGAATGTACAAAATTTATTGAAGTTCACTGCAATTCTTCCTCGATGAAATGATGAAGGTTTGATTAAGTATAGCTCACTACGGAAATGCTGAAGGTCACCAGAGTCATGGGTGTCTCGATTTCGTTCTGTTTCCGTACCAACAAGTTGTCGGTAAATGTTTAGTGTACTTGTGATACAAAGTACTGTATTGTAACACGGGAAATATTTCTGATAGATAGCTCTATTTTTTGTTTGTTTTAATAGAATTAATTTGTAATCATCTGTAAATTTGATGATATCCTTAACTTTAATCGCAAGAGCAGTGAATTTTCTACGAATTTACAGAAAAAACCACGATTTTTTGGAAGCAGAATGATGAATCAGTCCCATTTCTATTTAGTTTGGGACAACTGGATGTTATTTTATACTGTGCGACTATCTGCGCAGCCTAGGGACGTTTGACTATAAGGTTATTTGTCCCCGAGAAGATGACAACTACTTCCGGTGAACCCAATTTTTTACAGCGACCTTGGGTCTTCTATCATTAAGCCACGGACGTGACATCAAAAGTAGTTTGTACTAGGTTTATGAGCTTCCTCCCTTGTCACTCTCTTTTTTTTTCGGACTTTTTGTTACGACCATAACGGCGTTCTTGTATAAGAGGACGTCAGGCGAGACGATACCATTTTTTCACAGCACAACTTATTTGAAGTCTGATGAAGACCTAAAGAAATATGTATTATGTAATGATATCTAGCTTCAGATACCGACTGTGTCAAAAATGACCCCAATCTAAATAGCCTGGTAACTTTTTGCACGGAATCTTACAACACAATCAATTATCATTTCACGGCGTTCTGTTATAGGCAGCATTCTGAACATAGACATATTTATCTGTGAACTTAACAACGTAGCAACATCACGAATTCGGTACACGCGTTTCAATATGGCATTTATACAAATATTAATCATATTCATTGGCAATGTATTATGAGCGTCTATAAATACAAATTTATCAATGGACATTTTTTTCAGAATGATCATGAATTATATATTTGATATATTGGCTGTGGGCTCGTTAAAGTGCTCGTAATTCAACATCTTCTCCATCAAGACTGTTGGTGCAGAGTATCAGCTCAAATGATGAAACTATGAATAACTCCAAATATCCCCATATATTATAAATAGAGAAAGGAAATAACTAGGAAATAAAATTTATGTGACGCGTTGATACAATGAAAACTCATTTGTTGGTTTAAATATACAATATACACTGTCCGGATTGACAATCTACCATACAATATACACTGTCCGGATTGACAATCTACCATACAATATACACTGTCCGGATTTACAGTCTACCATACAATATACTCAGCTTAAATTGTTCGGTTTAAGAAGTTCCCCGACACCGTACACAATCCGAATTAATAAGAGTCCGCTATGAGATTTTACATTTGTTGCTGTGTTTTATCGTCCATGGTAGCAGAATTTCGGAATGGTTCACAACTCACGACATCCGACAGTCGAGTTATTTAATCGCCACTGTAAACTCTCGAGAGTCCCTAAATTAGACTTGGTCGGAATATTAAAATTGAGAAGTTCTTTCAGAGGTATCAGAGGTCATGATAAGAGACGGGTATTTTACTGCCACAGTTTCCTGTCTGGAGTCATAAAATGTCCTTTGGAATGATATTTGATGATTTGAAGAAAGTGTGGTGACCCATTTGGTCTTGATGAACTGTGTCCAATATTGACCAGGATGGCTTCAGTGTTTGGCGTCTCGTCAAAATCGTTTGATCAATTCTTCTTAATGAGCCTATATCTTAGCACGGCTTGTAGAATCAATGTTGTCTGTGTAAATTAGCCTTTGATTATTTAACAAGCTTGGGTTTATAGGTACCAAATAATGAGTTATCTATCTTTTGATCACTTGGATTATTTGTGCACGGGCACCTGCAATCGTGTCGTACGGCCCGGATTACGAGTGTAAATGTTGTCCAATGTCAGTTACCACACCTCCAAGTACGAATCTAATTCAATACTCAATGATAATCTAGTTTAAGTAAACATAGATATTTTTATTTAAAAAATGATACTATGTACACTGTAAACTGAAAGTTATATTTGAACCGAAATGTTTCCATCTACCCAGACACAAAGCCCATTAAATACAAAACGTTTTGAACCCAGACTCCGAGCTACGGGTTATATAGGAGAAGGTCGCGGACAATAGCGGTGGTAGGACGGACCGCCGTCTGGGGTGATCTGACAAAGGCACTGTAGCCGGAATTCCTCTGCTATGCATTAAAAAGTCATTAAACTTGGTTGGGTAATATTATGCGGTCAGCTGTTACAGGGCTCGAGACATCAGTACCCCGTGTTAGCCCACTACCCTAGATATAGGGGAGGGGAGTGGTGAGGGGACGGGCAGGTGAGTTCTAGGCGAACCCACTGACCTAGATATTACGAGATAGTGTTGAGAAGAGGCCATAACATTTATACCATAGAATTAACCAGCGAGATTTAAAATTTTAAAATGCACATCTTATCGCATATTTGCACATTCTAAAAATAGCGCTAGATTAAGGCGTGGGTGTATGGAAGGAGGCCTGATTTGAATTTATCGATCCATTGCATTAGATAACTGACAGCATTTTTAATTATTTGTATTTATACAGGTAGGCTGTGTAACAGGTGCAAATGTTGCGGACGTCTGCGGTCTATAGAAAATATCCAGGCACACGGTGACATCCAACAAACGTGACCAACGGAGAAAAGTATCAACTTAACATGAACATATTCTTCTGATAGTGACACACCAGCAATACATTTACATCACACCAAACTGAAAAAAATCAACACCTTTTTAAAAAGATATACAGAGATTCGCCCATAAAATAGAGAACCATATTAAGCTATGCCGTTTAAAACATCGCTTCGGCTTTCTATAAACATGTATATGCATTCCCTGAATGAATAAGAATGGCACGTGCGTTCTTCTTTTCTACACGTGTGCGCTTGTCAGATGAATTGGAAACATGGTCAGTCTGTTGTATAATACTTTACCGTGCACAAATATCACACAAAGTTTAGAGCAGTGCCAGCCCAATGCTGACCTTTATCCCACTTTAGGTTGTACATACCAAATGTATACTATTTCATATAAAATTTGAACTTCCTTATATGCTTCAAATCTTCAGCGACGTCAAGGTCGTTCGGCGCTCATTATTTGTAGGTAAACGTAAAATATAACGTTATTTAGAATGCTCCAGGCCATACGTGTGTATCTGTCTAAGTGTGTTAGGTATGTACATAAACGAATCTTTTCGGTATAAGATAGTGAAACAAAAAGAGGTATCACACTTAGTAAACAATAGCGAAATAGCTGTCATTACTCAGACACATCGGTGAAATAGCAATCACGCCTTGTAAACAATAGCGACATAGCTGTTATTACTCAGACACATCGGTGAAATAGCAATCACGCCTTGTAAACAATAGCGAAATAACTGTCATAGCTCAGACACGTCGTTGAAAAAGCAATCACGCATTGTAAACAGTAGCTAAATAGCTTTCATGGCTCAGACGCATATGTGAAATAGCAATAACGCTTAATAATAGTGAAATAGCTTACATTGCTCAGTGAAATAGCCATCAGCTATAAAAGCCCATCACACAATCATTAGAACGAAACAAACCGCTCCGTTCAACATTCATTATACAACAGAAATATATCCTTTACCGCTCAGTATAATAGGTGATTAACTGCATACTACTCAGATAATACTCTCTCTGTATGTATCTATGTAAACACACTATCGATCAATTGTACGCGGAGAAAGTCGTCTAACGATTATGGGAGAGAAGTGAGAATTCATTGAACGTGAGGGGGCGTGTAGATACTGACACAATAACTTCAACTTTTGATCACACGTTTTATCTTATAATCCGTCTGGTTCCTCGTGAACGCTTCCCTGTAATTTATAGTTCGGGTTTTTATTTATTGGCGACGCCCGCTGGAAATAGATTATGATGTAATAATAATGACGATGACGTTACGTCATGTATTGAAAATTGGGACAACAAAATGGCAAAATGTTATTTTACCGGGTTATGCGTATTTCAAATTTGTTTCCATTTCATTTGATGTTTTTTTTATTAATATCGTCTGTTTGCTCGTTAAGGTTCGCTAAAATAAAAACTTACTGTGCTTGTTTTATATGGAATGAAAACTCATCTTATTCCTCTGCTGTGAATGTAAAATAATTAAGGCCGCATCCTAACGCTGATCACGTGTGATGTTCCTATTTCATTGTTTGGTCGAGATCGAAATCATTAACATAAATTAATATTTTCGTTATGTTGACCTTTGACCGTATGTTTCGGGCCATTGATTGAATGCCGTACATTATTACCTAAATTTAGCAATGTTATACTTAATTCCACTTGTTGTGGATTAAGCCGATTTCAAAGTGAGATTCGTCCGTCAAGACATCTCATACATCAAAACTGGGCCACTTACCAACAAATCATGCAGTTGTCAAGGCCACTGTATGCGTTACCTGTCCATTACCATCATCGTTACTTTTTATATTTACTGTTCAGAATACTGCAGTGATTATGCAATCTGTCAACGTTAGGATCTAGGTTTGTTAGACAGCAATGTAAATACTGACCTTTAAACAGTAATCTGACAACATGAAGACGAGTACTTCCGGTACAGATACTACCCACTCAACAGCAGGTACTAGGAGTTTGACTACATCACTTATACTGCGTTTTAGAAGAATACAATGACAGTGTGGAATACTGCATCTATCATTCATAAAAAATAACTAATAGCACCCACTTCCCGACACGCTAACCCAGTAGTGCCAACATACAGTCTAAAAGTTACCTGCCATGCCAAATCGATAGCAGATCAGATAAGGAGAAAACGATCGACAGGATTAATTGAACGTAATGAAATTTTGAACGCAATACACGGTGATTTCAAATCTGGAGCAAAACATCGCTTTAATAGAATAGATTTGTTTCAGAATATTGAGGAATCGGCGATCATTAAACGGCCACAGCTGTCACCTTGTGTCTTGTGACGTCAGAGATAACGACCTTGCTGACACGAGCATTTTTCTTTGTGAATTCATTAGCTATTATTTACATGATCTACGATGGCTTTGAGCACCCATTTAAAACATACACAAAACAATAGGGTTTCTTAAGGACAATAAGTTAACTACGTCTTAAAAGTAACTGCTCCCTGTCAGATTAAAAACGATATCCATGGAAACAATTGGATATTTAAACAAAATGAGTCACAAAAATCGGGTCGTCGACCACCATTAAGATAATGTTGGCGATTTACACCTGACAATAGGGTGTCAAACCCAACCATTTTGATGTGGGGGTTCTGGCCACAAGTCGTCTGCTTGGATTCCATATCACATAACAATGCGCGATCAACATCTCGTCTTGGCGTCATCATAATTATGTTTACAACGGTCAAACTGGAAAAATAGTCAGTCCAACATTGTTTAATATCTTCAAACAAGTTGTACATTAGCCATAAACACGTGACAGAAATGAGATTTAGTCAGCCCCTCTTTTCTGTGGTGTTGCTAGCGACACATGATTTCGATATTAAACTTCATGACGTGACGTCATAGTAATTTGTACACGTTGACGTCAACTTCACATAATCCGTGATTGCACGATTTATTGCGCGTTTTTCCTACCTCTCTCTCTCTCTTCTCTCTCTTATATAGATATAAATATATCTCCCCACCCCACCCCACCCCCACCCCCCACCCCCTCTCTCTCTCTCTCTCTCTCTCTCTCTCTCTCTCTCTCTCTCTCTCTCTCTCTCTCTCTCTCTCTCTCTCTCTCTCTCTCTCTCTCTCTCTCTCTCTCTCTCTCTATTTTCTCTTGGAAGAAAACGAAACGTTGAAGCGGAATTCTAGTAGGCTGCGACCTCAACAGTTTATATAAACAGTATAAATCACTCTTGTCGGAGTCTGTTAATAGACAACACGACAGACAGGGCAATGATATCATACGTATACATTATATCATTAACGTTAAACTTCTCCACGCTCGGCAGATCAAAGCGTCAGCTGCCTCTGTGCTCTGTAAAGTTCCCGTCACATTGTTAAATCTTCCGTGTCACCCATAACGGTATACGACTTTGGTGTGGATCTCAAACATTTGAAATTCAAATAAGAAACCTTGATCAAGTAGCTAAAAGCATGATGAGCTTAACTGTATATCTTAAGTCTGTTTTTCAACGTGAAAACATTTTGTTTTTATTTTAGTTCTAAAACGATATGTTGTCCTCGATTCTTTCATAAACTTTCAACTTCAAATGTCAGATTCACAATCCCCTGTGTTAATATAACTATTGTACACACCTGGTCCAGAGGCTGTGTGATGGTGTTGGTGACCGACGACAGGTCCTGGACGGATTCAGTCAGAACCACCATAAAGGCACTGTAGGTAAAGATGATGTGTAAATATTTCATCGTAACATGAATGTAATTAAATCACTCAATCTCCGTTTTCGGGGATAAAGTTTATACGGACCAGCGATGATGAATCATGCGACAGGATTCTTGCTGACAAGAAACCCCTGGACCGTTACATTACCGATATACAGTGGCCCAAGTTTACGAAAACCTATAGATATGTATTGGATTTATATATCCCTTTATGCTAAAGTTTAGCACGGTAACAAACGTCTGGTTCTAGAATGTTTCTCGCAGTTTTTAACAAGAATATGATTAGGGCTCCAGTCAGCAGCTCAAAGCATCGCCGAATTCTTTATAATGAATTACTGACATTTTTCTCCGATCACTGAATTTGACCATCACTTTGTCAGTAGTCCGATTTTCTCAGTTATCGGGAAATATTTTACATTCATTCTTTCTTGGTTTACGACTTGAGGAGACAACGATCAAAACTAATAAAAGAGAGCCGTGTAACGAACGCTACTGACCAGTCTCGAGGAACAAGGACAATTGGATGGAAAATCTAATTTATTTTAATTACGATACCGCAGGATGTATAAACTGAGGGTTGCAATACTTCTCAAGTTTTGTCAGGGATGGACACAAAAATCTTGGTTTAAGAGATTCCTCAAGAAAACGTGGAAAAAAGATGCTGTCAACTTATTATTTAAGTTCTCGTGAATATACCAAACATAGATATCGTTTTACGGGTTGTAAAATATCCTATTCACGAAGCCTTATTTAGAATACTTTTCTTTCTTCTAAAAGCAGTTAAATTTCTTTGTTAGAACCAAAAACAGAATAAAAGGGAGAATCTTAACAAGTAAGGAGAGTGAACACCACAATGTTAACGGCAAATATACGATAACAAACAATCATTAACATAACATATCCCGGTCATTATTGTCTGAAACATCTCCGTCTCCAGCCGAGTTTGTTATTGTATGGAGTAACCAGACGAGGCTTCCTGCTAACCTATTCTGTCCGTCTTTTGCATTTTAAGGGTGTGTGTTTTTTTCGGTGTTTGTGGTGGATGAGACACTGTCTCCTTCGATGTTTTTACCGGAGTCTACCTTTCCACGGGTCTTTTGTGAAGGCTAACGGCAATCATCATGAGACACATACCAACAGACACTTCATCATATTCAAATATGTTTTATTGAGGAAAACACAATATGTGTGATTTGCATACATGAATATACCGATATTTATACTGAAATAAATGAGACATTTTAATTCGAAGATAGATGTAGTCTATGTATACCTACATAAAGAAGGGAAGGTCGTGGTATACTTGCCTATCACAAAGGTACACCTGCCATTCACATTCCAATCTGATTGCTTAGCCTGTGCCATCTGCTCTGTCCCCGGAGCAGAATTTCATACTCTATTTCCTGCAAGTCAAAGGGTTCATCTTAACTGTTTACCTATCCCGACAGGTGATGTTATATCTACCTTCTACTTACACTTCCTACGTCACAAACCAGCTGCCGTCTCGGCAACGGGCGTGACTTTAGGGTCACATGTCTAGTGAAAACCTCACGGGGCCACGCGAACAACTAATATTTGGGATGTGTATTGCATGTGGGCATGCGCCAAGGGACAGGTGAAAAAGACGGCTGTGTATTGGGCACGAGCTACTGACAGGTGTGCACTGAGACTTACCGGTAATTAATGGTTTATCACCACATCAAAAACAGTAATAAAGAAAAGGTGTCGAGAGCTGTAAGGTAACCGGTGATTGAGATAAACTTACACCCTTCCTTCCAACAGTCAGATCAATCCAGGTAAAAAAAGCATCACTGCTACGGAGCAGCTGATTGGAATTGGCCGATTGATCCGGAAAGATTTGACAGTTAATAGGTATCTCTAGTTACTTCCATCCTTGAGGAGGATTCCAAATACCTCACAGGGGCGGGGTAAATAGAGAGAATATTGACAAGCCACAGAGGTAAATAGAGAGAAGACAACAGAGAGACGGGTGATAGCCCGGCCAGTGGTACCCAGTAGTAACCACCTGGTGATCGAATTTTGTTAACACACATTAACATCATGAAACAGGAATACACCCTTACTTATGCCGGAGATATTTAATCTTCGAATTCCACATAATTTAGTTTAAGTATAACCGTGAACGATCGAGTTTTCGTATGTGATAATTTGACTGAAATAGCAAAGTAATGAGATACAAGCATGGGTGAAAATTATCAGAAATTTATCGATAAATATATCTGTTGAGATATTCTTCACAATTAATGCGGAAATTTAATCGTATACACTCTGTCTAACGTACTAAAGTTTCTGTTCAAATCTAGTACATTAAACACGTTCTTTAACATCTATAAATAAAATATGTGACCTAGAAATAGGGCGTATCTGCGTAGTTACCTCCGGTTGTGGCTACTGTGCCGGAATGGTGACGTGTAGCCCATAATGGCGACTAGCCGGAAGTCCGTGCTGACAATCAGTCAGACTGTAGCCGACAGGACTTGTTCTCAAGGAGACTTGTACGTCATACGAGCAACAAACCGGAAGTACCATCAGTCTGGTGAGCGGTAAGAGAGAAAACTTCGGGCATTGTTCCAAATCTGCAAACCATAAATATCATATACACGAATCAACTGGACATGAGCTGTATACACACATGTACATGTTTGATAATTCTATTTCTCACGCTCGAGTTGGCAAATATTTAAGGACATATAATTATTTATCAGACTCCACTTTAGGTACAGTTATCAGTCGTCAGCACATCAAGGGGATTAGCGCAATGGATCCGGTCCTTTTGGTATTATCTGGAATTTTGAGTAGTCAGCGGTCTCCGGGACACGTCAAATTCAAACACTGTCAAAATACAGTAGCAACATTGTCATACAAGTTCATTAACAAGACAAGAGCAAATGGTAGCTACATCACCTTTAATGATTTATCGTGATCCGTGATCTTGAGAAAAATATATATGTCTTGATTAACTTTCCACATTGTATAATGTACGGAGGTGAAATTTAGAATTATAAGCCGTGACGACAAGTTTCTGTAAGTTTCTGCTATCGATATCAGTCGATTTTGAAAGTAGTGAATTTGTTTCAGCGAACCTGATTGCAACAGGTACTGAAGAATCTTCCCTGTCGTTTAGGGGTCCAACAGAGTTGAAAGAAAGATATCTTTTTTATGCCCTCCCCTCCCAAGGAAACAAAAGAAATATCCCTTTTTTAAGGCACCCAATAGGGAACAAAAGGAACATACTTGTTATGAGTGGGGTCATCACCAGAGAACAGAGGAAACATCCTTGACATGAGTGGGGTCATCACCACAGAACAGAGGAAACATCCTTGTTATGAGTGGCGACACCAACCAAGTACTGAGGAAACATCCTTGTTATTTTTGGTCGGGCGGTCACCAACAGGATACAGTTCCGTGATTACAAACGGTCCGTAAACACGTCCATAATTAATCCGTTCAAGGCCAATAAATACATAACTAATTTTCATAATCCAATCAAATTAGTTAATAAACTTTATTCATTTTACAGTAATTGTGAAACAAGTTATTTCATTCTTGTTGGCCTGGATGTTAGCGCGCGAAGGGTCTTATTGTGAGAGGAAACCGGAGCACCCGGGGAAAACTCAGGTGACCCTTACCTTTTCACGTCCGTTCCAGGAGTCGAACCCCGAACGGCTAAGTGAAAGGCGAGTGCGTTACCACTGCGCCACTCGACCACCGAAACTAAACTAGTAAGCTGTCAAGTAAGAGTTTTATCGTTAACCAACATTTTACATGTTTTTATAAGTCTAGTTTTTACTTGAACACATCACTGTGTACATACGACACATCACTGTACATACGACACATCACTGTATACATACGACACATCACTGTACATACGACACATCACAGTGTACATACGACACATCACTGTACATACGCCACATCACTGTGTACATACGACACATCACTGTACATACGATACATCACTGTGTACATACGACACATCCATGTGTACATACGACACATCACTGTGTACATACAACACATCACTGTGTACATACGACACATCACTGTGTACATACGACACATCACTGTGTACATACGACACATCACTGTGTACATACGACACATCCCTGTGTACATACGACACATCACTGTGTACATACAACACATCACTGTGTACATACGACTGTGTACATACGACACATCACTGTGTACATACGACACATCCCTGTGTACATACGACACATCACCGTGTACATAAGACACACCCCTGTGTACATACGACACATACCTGTGTACATACGACACATCCCTGTGTACATACGACACATCACTGTGTATATACGACATGACACATCCCTATGTATATACGACACATCCCTGTGTACATACGACATATCACTGTGTGCATACGACACATCACAGTGTACATACGACACATCACTGTGTACATACGATACATCCCTGTGTACATACGACACATCACAGTGTACATACGACACATCACTGTGTACATACAACACATCACTGTGTACATACGACACATCACTGTACATACGACACATCAATGTGTACATACGACACATCAATGTGTACATACGACACATCACTGTGTACATACGACACATCACTGTGTACATACGACACATCACTGTACATACGACACATCACTGTGTACATACGACACATCACTGTGTACATACAACACATCACTGTGTACATACGACACATCACTGTGTACATACGACACATCACTGTGTACATACGACACATCCATGTGTACAAACGACACATCCCTGGACATACGACACATCCCTGTGTACATACGACACATCACCGTGTACATAAGACACATCCCTGTGTACATACGACACATACCTGTGTACATACGACACATCCCTGTGTACATACGACACATCACTGTGTACATACGATACATCCCTGTGTACATACGACGCATCACTGTGTACATACGACACATCACAGTGTACATACTACACATCACTGTGTACATACGACACATCCCTGTGTACATACGACGCATCACTGTGTACATACGATACATCACTGTGTACATACGACACATCACTGTGTACATACGACACATCACTGTGTACATACGACATGACACATCCCTATGTATATACGACACATCACTGTGTACATACGACACATCACAGTGTACATACGACACATCACTGTGTACATACGATACATCACTGTGTACATACGACACATCACTGTGTACATACGATATATCACCGTGTACATACGACACATACCTGTGTACATACGACATGACATTATTTTATTTTATATGTGATGTGAATTGACATGTGACACATCTTAATAAAATATTATTGTATTGTATTGTATTGTATTGTACACATCCCTATGTACATACGACACATCCATGTGTACATACGACACATCCCTGTGTACATAAGACACATCACAGTGTACATACAACACATACCTGTGTACATACGACATGACACATCCCTATGTACATACGACACATCCATGTGTACATACGACACATCCCTGTGTACATAAGACACATCACAGTGTACATACGACACATATATGTGTATATACGACATGACACATCCCTATGTATATACGACACATCCATGTGTACATACGACATGACACATCCCTATGTACATACGACACATCCCTGTGTACATACGACATGACACATCCCTATGTACATACGACACATCCCTGTGTACATACGACATGACACATCCCTTTGAGAGTGTGACTGCGAGATCATTAATCTTAAAAATTTCATCATTCTGATGTGTATTTTTTTTATTCTTTATATTTATCACTCCCAAAACATGTTAGTTGACATTATTGTTTCCGCTGTTTAGCATTTCTGTCCGTATAGAGTATGGATTTCGATACTTGTTAATATGCATGTCATTGCTAATAACTCGGTTCTTATTTTGAGAGCATGACTTTTCTTCTATTTGACCCAGATGTTAAAGGAACCGTTGTCATTATGCGAAACAGAAGACAATAAACTGTGATGGACATCTGGTCTTATTGTCCTGAGTTTTTAGGTCTATCCGAAATCTTCCATTATTCATATTATGTAATCGTTTTAATTCGTTCAAAACCGTTACAACACAAGAAGACACCTCCCCCTCTCTGTTCCTATTAGAATGTGTGGTGTTGTGTATACATATGTACCTGCATTCCTGGCATTATTCCCATGCTAATTACTCGTCTCGCCTGCAGGTCTCAGTTATAAGTATGAGACAAACAGCGATCATCACAGGCAACAAAAATACGTTTTCCTTGTCAACACAACAGATAAAAGGCGGAATTTCAACAAAAAAAATAATCGCCGTAGTTTCATATGAAAAAAAAACCCTGTTTTTATCACATGGCGTTTTAATCATACTGACCAAAAAACACGTAGATCACAGGACGTGTAGTTATTTACTGTGACAGAATTACTTAGTCATGATTTCTTTAAACCTTTTTTTCTGAATATCATATTCCATGGGTTATATTTTCAAGTAAACAGTAGTTACTGTCTCATGTCCGCGTCTTATGTCCGTAGTGAAGTGAAGTCTTGTTATCCGTATTATTGCCCCATGTCCTAATGTTGTATAATTTGTTGCAAGTCGGTGGGTGGGTTGTAGGGTGGATGGGTGGTTGTAGGGTGGATGGGTGGGTAGGTAGAAATGTTGATCTTTATCCTCTGCTTTTCACGAGCGTTGATATACAATGATATAGCATTTAACAGTGTTGTAGTGAAGTGTACAATTACGTACATTGTAAAGTAATAATTGAGCAGTTATATAGAGGCGATTACAAGCTCGAAAGTCTTATGAGATATTTTACCTGTTGAGATAATCGCACTGTATAACGATCGTTTCCTGGTATTGTGTTGTAACACAGGTTTAAGTGATAAGAGAGAATTTATTTCACAAGCTACCCATGACTGACAAGGATAAACCCGGCCGTCCCAACGTTTCGTACATTCCTCTCTATTTCTGTGCCCTATTTGAACGCCGACTTCCTGTGTTTTGTGACACAGTAATACCCGTTCTAAGTCAATCTCCAGCTTACGGGGTCACCGTTATTATTAGCTTAAGACTCAAGTTAGTAAAATAACATAAAATTTCATTCCGAACTGTTGCTAAGTGATAAATTCGAGTATTTTTATCAAGCAATGTACGCTGTGGTGTCCGTGCGATATGTTATGAATTTAATGAAGATTTTGGGGGTTTGTCGTTTAATTTCTAATCGTATCAAGCTCAGAATACAGAAATCTGTATAGAAAACGCTTTCACGTGAAACACATTACATAGCGGGATGTCGCCAGAAAGCTATGACGTCACGGGTTCCTAACACTAATTCGAGGTTGACTGAGGGTCGGGGAGAAAGTGACATATGTGTTTGAACACGGGATTACAAGAGATTTATCAATTCATCTCAAATGCCGATTCATGAATATCAATTTGAACGTAAAGTGCTGACGAGTTCAGAATTTTCGGTGACTGTTAATCCGTCAAGGTCAAACCCTTGAAAAAGGGGCTAGAAAGTACACATAACGCGATTAAAAGGACCATAAATTGCCCCACACCATATGCTGGTGGGCCTAAGCTGGTCCCCCGACAGCTGTTACAGGCGAGGCCACATCCTGTGCGGGACGGCGACAGGTGGAAATATATATATAAACGATTCAATTAGTCCTGTACCAATAATTTGCCAAATATTTAATTTCAATTTTTAGCTATGTCAGTACGTTTCTGAAAAATAACCGGAATGTGGCATGAAAGACGAGTGTACTTTTGTAGTCCTAATTATATTGAGGAATTTGAGGAGTAGGAGTAGGTTGTTCAAGGTATGAACCGGAAACCTTACATTGAAATCAGTTTCTAACCTGTAGAGCGACACGTTACGCAATTCTAAAATGATCTTTGTTACCCAGTCAGCGAGATACTACAACGCCTGCCGGTATTGGGGCGCTAAGTGTTAAACTCAAGAAATTCGAGGAATTATTTGTCAAGACAATTTGTTAGATTTTTAAAAAATCGAAAAACACCGACGGTCTACACAATATCTGAAGCACGTAAAAGTGTCGAGATTTGTGCGAATGGTTGACAATATTTGATTTCATTTTCGGTTACGGATTCAGAACAATTCCGGCCAAATTTTCACATCGAAATAAAAGAAGGTCTCTAACTGTTTATATAATTGGGTTCAGGTCAAACACGCAACATCCGGACCTATGAAGTCGCGGCGGTTGGTCTTGTTTGTATTAATTACTTCCACAACACATAGCTAGTGGTCACTTTGTGTATACATCCTTCGTCCCTGATCACAACAGAAGTGATTACTGACCGCTAAAGTGTATTCCCTACACTATCACGAAAGAATTTCTCACATCTTTATTTGATACAAAAATATTTGTCCGCCCTTATCTGTCATGTATTCACCGAACAAAGAAAGTGGACGTGATGGTCAGTATTATTGTGGCTCCGGCCACTGGTCAGTCTGTTAAATCGCTGTAGGACTGGGTCGAGTCTGGTCACTCGAGACAATACTGCGGTGATTAGGTTATCATACGTGTGTATCCGGTGTTGGGTCACACAGGCCGGAGGAGGTCAAGTTGGCCGGGGGTCAGCTTAACACTGTGTTACCAGAATGACCCACAGGCACTCGAGGCCAGGATATTATTTTTTAAACGTTGATTTTTGTTTTAGCACTCATGACTGACGTTATTTAAACGAAATATCAGCAGAATTCAAGTTTATGTGCCGGTTGACAAATCCGAGGTCCACGGTCATTAAAAATACACAAGGCAAGCAACTCCAGATTTTAAAAAATCGACCCCTCGCTTGGAAACTGGCTCAAAAAAAGTAGTTATGATAAGTTCCTTGTAAAACAATATGTATCCGTAGGTAGTGTGTATATTTACCTTTTATTTGGTGCATAACATTACAGGCAACGAGAAATTCACAATACGTACATGAGATTAACATCTCAATAATCGGAGATTTTATCGTCCATGTAATTATCTTTGACGGAAGTAACATGCCATTTCAAGGGCGGTCACTCCGACTTTTTGGGAGAGGAGTTCCGGATAGCACTATACCAGTGAACAGGTAAGAAAGGTTCCGATGTCATTACGCGCGTAACTTCAAAATAGATATTTTTATTTCTACAAATACATTTGCGGGGATGGAAAAATAATGGCTGGGCAAAGAAAGTCCACAGTTGCCAACTCGGATACAATATCATGGTAAGGGATTATACAGAATGCATCAAATTTCAATCAAGCTGGCGGTAATGAGAATTTTTTTTCAAAAAAAAAATAGAAAAAAAAAATCATGCAGATAATGAAAAAAGGGCGCAATTTATGAAAAATATCGTGGGGGAAATATATTAACTTAGAAATTGGAAATTAAATGATTTTTTTTCTATTTTTTTTTAAATGCCCAGCCATTATTTTTCCATCCCCGCAAATGTATTTGTAGAAATAAAAATATCTATTTTGAAGTTACGCGCGTAATGACATCGGAACCTTTCTTACCTGTTCACTGGTATAGTGCTATCCGGAACTCCTCTCCCAAAAAGTCGGAGTGACCGCCCTTGAAATGGCATGTTACTTCCGTCAAAGATAATTACATGGACGATAAAATCTCCGATTATTGAGATGTTAATCTCATGTACGTATTGTGAATTTCTCGTTGCCTGTAATGTTATGCACCAAATAAAAGGTAAATATACACACTACCTACGGATACATATTGTTTTACAAGGAACTTATCATAACTACTTTTTTTGAGCCAGTTTCCAAGCGAGGGGTCGATTTTTTAAAATCTGGAGTTGCTTGCCTTGTGTATTTTTAATGACCGTGGACCTCGGATTTGTCAACCGGCACATAAACTTGAATTCTGCTGATATTTCGTTTAAATAACGTCAGTCATGAGTGCTAAAACAAAAATCAACGTTTAAAAAATAATATCCTGGCCTCGAGTGCCTGTGGAATGACCAGCCTCTTAATACGCACTGACCGTACTCACGCTCATCACATTGTAATTAGGCGGCACGTCTAAAAAGGTCAGTTTCTTATCGACAAATATTTAGCACTGTGATACGAGGGTTCGATTCTTTGGGTTTTGTCCGTTATAGTATCATTGCTGAGTTTATTGCCCCGTGAACAGACAAGTAAGTTATGAAGCGTGATCTCCTTGTAGAATCTGATGACTGCCTATCTGAACAACATGCGGGAAGTCCGTCACATGCCATCGATGCTTTTCGCCTACGTCCACAACCTACCCTTTAATCGGCTTTCTGAAAAAAACCGTCACAGGAAGGGAAGGTCCAAACACGAACCTCGCACCCCGAGGTTGTTTCAGCTACCTACGGGCCCCAATGCTTTACAATAGCGGTGGTCAACTTTTCAGCAACACTTTGAAAACGACGATTGTTATAAACATTTTTTATCAGAATAAAGTCACCCAATCTTTGATATTTCTGACACACATGTATTAATGCATTCGTTGATCTTGTTAATAACACATTAGAAGTTGAAATTAATTTTTAAAATAATCAGAACCGTATGATAGAATGCAAAGTCCGCGGTGGACTCAAGACGTGTATAATTAGGTCATGTCACGTTCCCATGCTGGTAAGGTAATTAGTCTCCTGGTATTTATGTATCAACTGTGACCCGAAAAGAATGATAATGGAAACCGATATGGGCAAACACCCTAATATAGGATCAGCAGTTTAACTTATCGTCAGCTATGGAAGGCCACACTGTCATACGATCGCTGATCACCCAGTGGCATTCCATGAAATGTTGGTATGTCTTACACGTACCACTGTCACCCACCGACAATATCACTGGTCTCACACCGACAATTTCACTGGTCACACATTGACAATATCACTGGTCACACACTGACAATATCACTGATCACCCTCCGACAATATCACTGGTCAACCACAGAAAATGTAACTGGTCACCCACCGACAATATTACTGGTCACCCACCGACAATATCACTGGTCACAAACCGCTATATCACTGGTCACACACCGACAATATCACTGGTCACACACCGACAATATCACTGGTCACACACCGACAATATCACTGGTCACACACCGACAAACATCACTGGTCACACACCGACAATATCACTGGTCACCCACCGACAATATCACTGGTCACACACCGACAATATCAATGGTCAACCACAGACAATATCATTGGTCACACACCGACAATATCACTGGTCACACACTGACAATATCATTGGTCACCCACAAACAATATCACTGGTCACCCACAATATTACTGGTCACACACCGACAATATCACTGGTCACACACCGACAATATCACTGGTCACACACCGACAATATCACTGGTTACACACCGACAATATCACTGGTCACCCATCGACAATATCACTGGTCACACACCGACAATATCAATGGTCAACCACAGACAATATCACTGGTCACACACCGACAATATCACTGGTCACACACTGACAATATCAATGGTCACCCACAGATAATATCACTGGTCACACACCGCAATATCATTGGTCACACACTGACAATATCACTGATGCACAACATTTTAAAAGATCTGTAAGTGAAGAAATGCCATCCGACAGTTTTAGAGGTCTGTAACTGGAGAAATGCCAATCGTCAGTTTTAGAGGTCTGTAACTGAAGAAAAGATGTACGAGATTTTCAGATGTATGCAGCTGTAGACAAAAAGTAAGACATTTCAGAGGTCTGAATATGAAGAAATTTCATTCGACTTTTCTGGAGATCTGTAAGTGAAGAAGTGACAAATAACATAACTGAGGTATGTAGGTAAAGAGGTGATGTATGGCACATATCGAGGTCTGTAGCTGAAGAAATGATATGATGTATAAGACTCATCCGTGCTGTGTCATTTGTCCCTCCGTAAAGTCTGTGTTGAGTCGTTTGTCCTCCGTAAAGTCTGTGTTGGGCCGTTTGTCCCTCCGTAAAGTCAATGTTGAGTCGTTTGTCCCTGCGTAAAGTCTGTGTTGAGTCGTTTGTCCCTCCGTAAAGTCTGTGTTGGGTCTTTTGTCCCTCCGTAAAGTCTGTGTTGGGTTGTTTGTTCCTCCGTAAAGTCTGTGTTGAGCCGTTTGTCCCCCTGTAAAGTCTGTGTTGAGCCGTTTGTCCCCCTGTTAAGTCTTATTTTAGTCATTTGTTCCTCCGTACAGTCTGTGTTGAGCTGTATGTTCCCACATAATGACCGTGCTGTGCCGTTTGTACCTCCATATCATCCGTGTTTGTCGTTTGTCCCTCCGAAAAGTATGCGTTGTGCCGTTTGTCTCTCCTCATAGTCCCTGCTTGAGTCGTGTGTTCCTCAGTACAGTCCATGTTGTGCCGTTTGTCCCTCCGCACAGTCCGTGCTGTGCCGTTTGTCCCTCCGTACAGTCCGTGCTGTGCCGTTTGTCCCTCCGTACAGTCAATGTTGTGTCGTTTGTCCCTCCATACAGTCCGTGCTGTGCCGTTTGTCCCTCCGTAAAGTCCATGCTGTGCCGTTTGCCATTCCATACAATCCGTGCTGTGCCGTTTGTCCCTCCGTACAGTCCATGCTGTGTCTGCTGCTGTGACAGGGACAGCCTTTTGTTTTAACGCCATATAAACACTAGATCAAAGACAACCAGGTAGGTATCCGACTCGTGGTGTCGAGACAGAGGACTTATCTCCTGACCCTTTGACCTTTGGACAAATAAGTGTAACCACCAACACAGAAAGTGATACAAAACATGCGGAGTACGTGGGAAAGAATTTGGCGACAAGAGAGTCGAGTTAGGCTGGGTAGGTTTTCTCTATATACATCAATGTGTATTGCTATACACGAATATCTATAATGAAGTGTTTGTACTTGCGGAACCCGATTCCTTTACACCCATTCACGCTCTCTAGTTAACACTGTCTGATAATATTTCGCCATCGCCGTCCATCACTACAAAACGTTATCTATCATTCATAGGAGACTGACCCTATACAATACACAGGTGAGACTGGTCGTCTGGTCCATACATCCTCACATGTAAAAGACAGGTATTGATGATATAAGTGACAAATCTAATCAGCTAGGTAACAGCTTCAAAAGGTCAACCTCGAAATGTCATTTTAATAGTACACTGTGAGTCAGTAGGGCACGAAAGCTATCAAAAGATCAGAAAACCTCTGAACTTCTTAAAATCCAATATGATATCAGCATACTTAACAGTTTGAATAAAACGTCTAAGAAAAATAAGGACAAAAATTGACGGATCTTCACAATGGAAGGAAAACGGCGAAAACATCAATGACCAGCAATACACTCACGGCGATAGTTAAAGTGTTGTGTAAAACCACATATACATGGCAAGGTCAAGCATTATTTGGAGGTCACGTATCTGTACAAGGTCACGCTTACTCTCGATGTCAATTGTCCTCTCCAACGTTATACGTCGTCCACAAGGCCACGTTCCGTCTACGCAATTGCACATACTTCCACAGGGGCACGCATTATCTACAAGGTTTCATCTTCTTTGCATGGTGACCATGAACGATGAAGAAATACATTCAAGTGCATTCTCGCTGTCTTCATGAAGGTTCGTTCTGGCTGGAATGTCAGTCTGGGTTTAATTCCTATAGAAAAAAATTAGCGGACAAATGTGATTAATTATACATTTCATATATACAGTGACGATACATAAACAACGAAATGGCTGGTTATACAGTGATGAAATCTGGACTCTTAAGAACCAAATCTGATATGAGTGCAGTTGTGGTAGCGCACAACACACCAAAAACTTCGTGGGCACATCGTGCATACATCGTGCGCACACACGCACTAACAGTACCGTGCTCGCAACTGTGTTATAGGATCGCATATTTTGTGTGGTTTGGTAACAATGGTTGGGTAATATTACGGTTTTAAAATTGAACATACATTGACGTCACTAATTACCATGGTATCGATACATTAAGTATGGATAATTGTTTCATTCGTTGAGTTGTGTATCGGTCAACAAAAAATACCTGTGTACAGGTCACCCGTGTAACAAACACACTCTAGAGTTACCTAAGTAGGTAGTTTTTGTTTACAAAATGATAAAAAAAAGAGTGTTATACAGAAGTTACGAAAATAAAATGTCTATTCTGACGGTCTGGGATTTTAGATGATTCATTGCCGAGCCAAAAAGAGGAGTCCATTTAATATTCATATCTACATGTATAATTATATATATGACTATTTAATCTGTAACTGATAGATCTAGTTGTCCAGATTATATATTTATGTCTTAATTCGGAAATATACTTAATTGAATTCTTATATTTCTAGAACAAAATACATCCAACCCCACACATATCTGTAAGTCATTTCTAAAATTATATCAACCACGATAGAATCACACATTTTTTAAGATAGAACCGCATAACGTGTGCGCAAGTGAACGATAGCTTATTTTCGACCAGTTTTCCTATCGTGTGCACATGGTGTAGATATCGTGCGCACTTTGCACACCGTGTAATGTTGTGCGATCCCACAACGAGTTTAAAATGGGCCTTGTCATTCAAGTCTTTACTACATCGTGTATCTACCATTGATTAATTGCAGATATATCACGAACTCGCCCAAAACAACGGCTTTGGTGAAGATTCCTCTGACATTAATAAATTGGTCTTTGACAACAATAGCGAGATTCCACAGACTTGTCGTTGAAGGTTGATGTTATCGGTGTCGGAATCAGCGTGATTTTTGTATCTGTGCTCTGTAAAGAGTTACTTTTACCGAATCCTTTTGCTGTTCGCGTGCGTTTCACGGATAAATGAATGAAGTTGGGTGTACTGTTCACCTGTCTCCTGGCAGCCTTTGGTACATCATGTTAACTCGCCTCCAGGTGGCAATCCTTTCAGGATAATTATGTTTTGTAGAACTTACAGAATGCACGAGACATGGACTCGTACGCACCAGCACGCGAGCAACACGTGACCATATTAAGTACTAAAAAACACATGGTGTAATATTTGAAAATTGTCAGAATCCCGATAGATGTTCTAAAGTCTTGGTTACAGAGTGTGGGAAAGCTGTAGATTAGCATGTAATTCCTAGCAGATATCGTTAAAAACAATGTGACGTTGAATTTCTTTACAAAGTATACTGAAAGTATTTGCTGTAGCTCTGCCTTCTTTAAATAGCGATCTATATTAATTCATGTTTACAAAGAACTCTGATTGGTCATAACAGAAAATACTAAACGGATAATTTACACGAAAATCTCCTTCAACGCAATAACGGTCGCATCAGTATTCCGGTCTCGGTATTCCAGGTCCGGTTCTGCAGCCCCAGTATTCCAGGTCCGGTACTGCCGCCTCAGTATTCCAGGTCCGGTACTGCGGCCCTAGTACTCCAGGTCCGGTTCTGCGGCCTCAGTATTCCAGTCCCAGTACTTCATGTCCGGTTCTGCGGCTCCAGTATTCCAGGTCCGGTACTGCGGCTCCAGTATCCCGGGTCCGGTACTGCGGCCTCAGTATTCCAGGTCCGGTGCTGCGGCCTCAGTATTCCGGTCCCAGTATTCCAAGTCCGGTACTGCAGCCTCAGTATTCCAGTCCCAGTATTCCTGGTCCGGTACTGCGGCCCCAGTATTCCAGGTCCGGTGCTGCGGCCTCAGTATTCCAGTCCCAGTATTCCAGGTCCGGTACTGCAGCCTCAGTATTCCAGGTCCGGTACTGCGATCCCAGTATTCCCGATCCGGTACTACGGCCCCAGTATTCCATGTCCGGTACTGCAACCTCAGTATTCCAGGTCCGGTACTGCGGTCCCAGTATTCCCAATCGGGTACTGCCGCCTCAGTATTCCAGGTCCGGTACTGCGGTCCCAGTATTCCCGATCCGGTACTGCAGCCTCAGTATTCCAGGTCCGGTACTGCGGTCTCAGTATTCCAGGTCCGGTCCTGTGGCCCCAGTATTCCAGATCCGGTACTGCGGCCCTAGTATTCCAAGATTCCAGGTCCGGTACTGCCGTCTCAGTATTCCAGGTCCGGTACTGACGCCTCAGTATTCCAGGTCCGGTACTGCGGTCCCAGTATTCCCGATCCGGTACTGCAGCCTCAGTATTCCAGGTCCGGTACTGCGGTCCCAGTATTCCAGGTCCGGTCCTGCGGCCCCAGTATTCAAGGTCCGGTACTGCGGCCCTAGTATTCCAGGATTCCAGGTTCTGTACTGCCGCCTCAGTATTCCAGGTCCGGTACTGCGGCCCCAGTATTCCCGATCCGGTACTGCGGCCTCAGTATTCCAGGTCCGGTACTGCGGCCTCAATATTCCAGGTCCGGTACTGCGGTTCCAGTATTCCAGGTCCGGTCCTGCGGTCCCAGTATTCCAGGTCCGGTCCTGCGGCCCCAGTATTCAAGGTCCGGTACTGCGGCCCTAGTATTCCAGGATTCCAGGTTCTGTACTGCCGCCTCAGTATTCCAGGTCCGGTACTGCGGCCCCAGTATTCCCGATCCGGTACTGCGGCCTCAGTATTCCAAGTCCGGTACTGCGGCCTCAGTATTCCAGGTCCGGTACTGCGGTTCCAGTATTCCAGATCCGGTACTGTGGCCCCAGTATTCCATGTCTGGTCCTGCGGCCCTAGTATTCCAGTCCCTGTATTCCAGGTCCGGTACTTCCAGCCCCAATATTCCACCACAGGAGTCCAGTGTTCGTATTTTGACTGCGGTATTCCGGTCCTGAATTCCAGCCCCGATATTCCACCACTGGAGTCCAGTGTTCGTATTTTGACTGCGGTATTCCGGTCCTGAATTCCAGCCCCGATATTCCGCGCCTTTGTTCGTTACAACACAGAGATAGCAATTAAAATGACGCTGTGATTAAGTCATTAGTATAGAAATCATAGCGTGCTAACAAACATCAGCCTGTCACGATGTCCTGTCAATTCTCGTTATCCATTGCAGCATGTTAAATTCCTTTAAACTTATTTGTGAGTTGGAATGCATGTATGAGATCGCATGGTGCAGGGCCATAATAAGGTAGATGGTAAGAATTGTTAACGAAACCAAGTTGTACTCTTGTGATATATTTGAGTATTGTATAAAACAGTACCGATTATAATTTTCACGTAAAAAAAGATATTTGTAAAAATTATTGCTTAGAAAAAAGTATAAGAATAGAAGATGTGTATATTTAGTCGTTTTACCTGTAACACTAAAACTATGTCGTCAGGTAAAATATACATACTACATCAGCGAAAAGAAATATTCGGTCAACAAGTTGAAAATACTTAAGATGTATGTGACTGGGCTGTCCTTGATGGCTTTGGTCTTTGTGTAGGTATAAATAGGGAGTCGACCTCGTGAGGAGGGGTCATGGGTAGGGATAATACCGCCAGTGTGCGGTGGGTGGGCGGGGCACTCTCTTACCTTAAGCATAGTCAGTTTTGTTCAGCTATTTAAAGTCTTTGAAAAGCTTCATTAAAAATCAAGAAAAAAAACATTTTCAATACTTTTCGTTTAAAATTTCAAATTTTCATTTTCGCTAAGGTGAGTGTCAAGTCAATAAAAGTGTATCCCAATACCAACAGAGGCTATAACTGTTGACACAGTAGACCGGTGGTGTTGACGCCTAACCAAGGAAACTGGATTGGAAAACCTCTGGGTTTTGTGTGCAATTCTGTTTTTTAGGACACAAACCAGTACACTTAGACGACGTTACACACTTGGCTATTGTCAACACTGTAATATACAGCTCTCGTGTGTTCTGAGTTTGATGTAATGCACATGTAACACTATATCATCAATATGTGTATAGTCCCTGATATCGACTATCGAGACCTTAATATCACTCTAACAAACAACATTAATTGGCTATCGGGAGCTTAACCATTGCCACGGTTACCGAACTCGGTTTGAACCAGCTCGTTCTACCTATACAATATCTGTCTAAAACCTAGAGCTGTTTTAGGAAAGGAATTTCAGCACAACATTGTTGATAAATAACGCTTGATCGCAACATTTTGAAATTCTATTGTTTCTTTAGTTTCTTCTATGCTTCATTGAAATGGATGCACTGTTTTAACTCTTTGATACATAATAGAATACCTGACACAAGAAAGAGAATGTGGGCTACAATACCACGTAAAGAAATATTGTATTTAATCGCAGAGGTATATACGTCACATGACTCAGGTAACGTGATTTGTAGAAAAATGCTCTGGAATGTAAATCACTCAGGTCTGAAACATACATGTGCTGATTTTAATTAACATCTTTGTAGTAGACTTTGGTACACATGTTTTGTTTGTCAGTAGAAAAAAAGGATATTGTAAGCTGAGAGAAAATAACGGGTGACAACTCTTTGGTACACTGGAACGGTGCTTAATGTGGATTTCTGAATTTGACAATAATATTGGTGGACGTCATAACGATAAGAATGACGATGTCGACGCCATAACGACGAGAGTGACGATGTCGACGTCATAACTGGCGACGACTTTGACAACGATTTAGTTTGACGTCATAACGATGGGGATGACGACGCCGACCATTTAAAGATAAATATGACGATGGAGTCGGCGTTATAACGGCTAGTATGACGATGATGTAGATTGACATCATAACGATGAGTGTGACGATGATGACATTTTAACGACGAGTATGACAACGATGTAGTTTGACATCTACGATGAAGACGACGATGTCGACGTAATAACGAATGGTATGACGATGATATCGAGGATATAACGATGATCATGATGACTTTATGACTATAAAGAGAGAAAGGACGATAGCGTCTAGGGATATGAACATGAATGACGATTCTAGATTGTTGTTTCTGTACTGTGAGTGAGGCGAGGGCAATGTATTTCGATGCTTGATGGGTAATTACCTTAAGTCAATACATTTCTGGATTTTTCTACTTGAATGTCAGGTTTTATGTGATGTGAACAGAAAATTAAGTGACGTAAGTAAGGAAGTGAGACAAGAGGAGATACTAATGTAACGGAACTCCCTATACCGGCTTTTGTTGGATTCTTGGAAAACAGATTAAGATAACATACCTTACCTTGGGTCGTCTAGACAACGATAATACAAAGTCCTCGCTTTCGGGTGATCTGTGTTTGGTTGGGTTGGTTGGTAGGGAGGGGAGGAACTGGATGTATAGTCAAATATTTCTGTATCCTCTCTTTCTTCACCATTCAATTAAATTGTACTCAATAGACAAGCACTCACTTTGTACAAGGCAATCACTATAAAATATATAATGCCATCGGAAGGTAATATTCAAAATATAATCATTTTAAATCCACCTTACATGTCACCACATCATCTTAATTTGATTATTGGATCAGAAAGTTTTAGATTGATTTATAGCTATCAAGTTAAAACAGATAGTAACTAGAACAGTATTTTGATGCACGCGCTGTTGTCGTTGTGTAGCGTTTAACCTCGTAACATACATACAACAATTCGTATTTTCATGTAGTAACAAGTGACTTTATTCTGAATTCAAATCAAACATTATGATGAAGCCAGTAAATTAAAATTAAATCTTATAATCAACCAAAAAAACATTGTTACACGTGTGACAACCAACTGTATATTGAGAACGGATAACCCCAAGGCCACACTGTAGTTTTTCCTTGTTTCAGAGTTCACTTATAGTTTCCACGAAACGCTTAACTCGGGAAATTCGTAGATGGAGGTTGCTCTGATTAGTAAAGTTGTGCCACTGTACAATATTTGATATAGTGGTATTAGTACACAACATAAAATGTGATTTTTGGGTTTGACTACACATATATACACAGACATATCCTAACTTCGTGATTTAATATCGGCACGCAACGTTTAATAGTAAATTACCATTTCGACGGATAAATCGAAACTGAAATGGGACTTATATGATGATGTTTTTTTTTTTTTTTCAAACGAAATACCAATCTGGTATAGATATTGCCATCACCACGCAGCCATTTGCCATTGGGGTGATAGTATGACGTCACAAAACGAAAACGTCACCAAACGTTATTCCCATGTTACAGGCAAAGTGATAGTTCCTCGAAACTCCGTTACTCATAATCTTTGCAGGACTTGAGGAATTTTACATACAGAAAAAAGAACATTCAGTCAGCCTGACTGGACTTGTTGACCCATCGTGTGACTGGTCCTTGATCCCACGATACATCGTAAAACATATATGCTTTCTTTTCGTTTGCTTTTCTATTGAACAAGTTGAATGAGAAGATTAAAGGAGCGATACGCCAGGTAAGAGTTGTCGCCCCTGTCTGACAATGGTAGGATGACCTAGTCCTTTCGGAAGAACATCAGACATGACCCCGTCTGGACTTTCTCTCCCTCCCTGTAAGATCTCCGAACGACCACCTACCCTTCGTGTTCTGTCAGGACTCGTGTCATTTGTATCATAGGTCAATTACTAACTTGTTTTTCTCGACATCAATCAATGTATCAGGTTTTCTTTGTCAAATTGGGGCCAACACCAACGCCCTCTGTTGTCTATATGTGACGTCTAAATGTATCCTTATGTGAAGACTATCTGACGTCACTCTAAGTGACGGACAGGCCACGCTGCCCCTGGGGTGGTCCACATCGGAGATACATACATAGATGGGCCTTCGCCCGGGAGCAGAAATACTACAAGTCGATATCTTTAACCTACTATTGTTCCATATGATCTGTAAACACCTTGACTACTTTGATCTCCTAGGCGTCACGTTCTAGGTCTTTCAGCCTGAAATTCTTGTACGTATACAGTGACAAAAATGCAGGGTTCAGGTGTACTGGCGATGGCTGGAGCTTCATCGCCATGAATGAACTCAGCAATCTAAGCAAAATGTTGAGTGTACGATCGTATAGCTTAATAGACCTCAAGGGGGGATTCGATCCTCGCTTACCTGCCGTGGTTTAATCATGCATACGTGCTATATATATATATATATGCATGGGGCAGGGAGAGGGGTTACACAAAATTATATTAAACGACAATCTTAAATCTTAACGATCAATGAGACTCCTTAAGCAGTCAGTCTGGTAACATTTGCTACTCTGGCTGGGTCTCTCTGGTAATCAAGTCTTTGTCATTCAGCCTATCGAATGTTTCTGGAAAGCTAAGATTCTTTGCGAAGAAGACCGTATGTCGTTAGTGAGAGGAGAGGGTAGGGACTGTGCTGGTGGTGGGCCGGACCGAGGCAAAATTATGGTCTTCCCATATACTCGCTAGGCATTATTGAAGGTTCAAGTTCACTTATTACTTTAAGTCAAACTGTTTATCTGTTGTACATTTATATACCGTACAACATTACAGTAAACAAGTAAACAAAAGTACACACATCACTTCCGCGCTAAACCTAGAACTGTAGAGAAATATTTCTCACCGATAAATGATACACAAATGATGAGAATTTTTGTGTCTTGCCTTCTCACATCGGTAAATAATGAACATTTAAGAGGATAATGAAATTCATCTTCTATATTATTTGATCACACAGCGTACAACTTTTGTTTCGGATTTCTACCCCCTACGGTATCATCCAGTTTAGATGTGAAGAAAATACTTATCGCCGGTAATGACAGAAGATTTCCGTGGTATTACAATCACTGAATGAGACCAGATTATATTCAATATTTGCTTATTGGTTCACAAAAATTCTGTACGACCTCGTTACAGAAAAGAAAAAAAGTATTAATATTTGAAGAATGTGAGCTACTCATAATAACCTTTACAAAGAATATTACATCAGTCTGAGTGATGATATTGATGACATACAATATCACTAGCCGCCCCCCCCCCCCCCCCCCACCCTTCCGTCACTCCAAAAAAAAAACGTTTAACGGTGTGTGACCCTGAACCCAACACCAGGTAAAGCATTCTTCTGGTCTGTGCTGGGGCTATCCCAGTGACGAGGAGACGCGCGCTTTGATCTGTCTAATTACCTGGACTGTTATACACTGGCCCCTTGTCTTAGTTAAAGTTCATACCATTGTCTCCAGCCGACTACACTCCTATTTTAATTGTTCTGCCAAACACTAACAGCCAAAAACAAAAACACGCATAAAATTCGAGCAAATTTGTTATGTATAGCTAGCTTATCAGTTATATTCGTAAGAATTTGTCTTTTTCTTTATTTAACTCTCTTCATTCTAGAGTGTCCTTTAAAGATTTTAAAACACCAGTTCTAATGGTAGTAAAGTGTTTCTTTTCCGTTTTTTTGGAATGCAGAGTTATCTGTTCTTGTGAGCACAGATTGTTACGTCATTAATTTATGAGAAAACGACGTGATATTCTAGTCTAATTCACCCTTCCGATTTCCGCTTTCAGTCGCTATGTCGACTTCATAAAAACACAACATGTACGCGATAGCTCATGTGCGTGTTCTGTTGAACGGTTTCAAAGCAGTGACACTATATACTAATATCATTTAAACCGAAAGACCACGAAATGATTCCAGGGGAAACGGGGAAGGGATATAATATATGATTTTGGTTACAACAAGGCGTCGCCTAACGGTATGTGTCTTGTTAAAATTGTTTTTAGCTGTTTAATGGAAGCAATATGTTGCTTCGTCAAGAAAACTTCGCTTTAAAATAGGAAGTAGCTGTTTTCAATGGAGCCCTGCACAGTAACCAATACAGAAAAATACAAGGAAAGCAATCGGGTTTCCATTTCCGCTTTAGGAATACTATTTCTGTGTACATATTGTCTGGAGGAAAATGCATAGCTGCAATACACACCCGAATTATACATTACTAAACACATTAAGATTTAGAACTCAGATGTAGGAGGTTGTGTGGGGTTGTATGAAGTTCTCCTGTCGTTGGAACCAACGAAAGACACGATGGAAGAGAGGGAAAGGTTCGGGAGAGTGGGGCGTGGTTTATACCCGATAAGATAGCGTGGAAAAAAATGCTGACATATCGATTTGTCAAAGTGGTCATCATAGCGGATAATCTCGTGGACGGATATCCTTATCTTAATTCTTGACCTCTGTGGTCCGGACAATAGGTCCTAACAAGGGGACATTGTCCGAGAGCATATTGGTATGTGTAGCCGCCTTAGTTTCTTTGAGCAAACAGTGTTACAGAATACGGCAAATGAATGCATTTTACACGTTTTAAATGTATTTGTACAAGGTTCCTGGCTTAACTACCGCTAAATAAATCTTTGTCCATAATACAGGAATGTAGTATTTATCAACAAAGAAAGGAATAAGTGGAATCAAATGAGGACTTGATCAGTTATCGGATTTCAGGACTAACAATTATGAGAGGAGGTCAAATATAGGAAAAGTCGCTGTCAGGCACGTCAACATAACTGATTGTTAAATGCAACTAAATTTGTGAAATAACAAGAAAAATCTAGCGATTTCAAACTGCCATGATTTACATAAAATAATAAATAAAATATCATAAACAACATATTTATAAATACCAAATGTTTTCCACAAAGTATATTCTTTTTTTTTTTGCTGACGTGGCACTTTCTATACGTGTGGAATTTACCACAATATTGAGATAATACAGTTGTTATGTCAACAGTGTTCGTTTGAACGAAAAAGTCCCGGACAAGTGTTCAAATTAAAACTCGAGGTCAAATATAAAAGACAAACAAACCGGGCTTGTCTAAATCTTTATACGCGCGTAGGAGATGAAAATAACTACAACTTGTTGGGGGTCGGGTGTTTAGCTCTAATGCCATCGTCAGGTCATATACCTCTAGAGGTGAGTGTGTTACCACTATTCCACCACATACAGAGTTACAGAGGATGGGGGCGGGGGAGCAAGGTAGATTCTACTACGCGTGCAACCAATAAAAGTTATGAAATGCCCCTTGCTATTACGTGCGAACGTATTCACTGTATTGTGTGTGTACATCATCTATTTCGTGCACACGTAATAGAAAATATACATGGTTGTCCCCTAGGTGTCTCCTAATATACGTATCCACGTCTGTTGTTATCTCTGTATATTACGTACCATGGTTATCTCTGTATATTACGTACCGACATCAGTTGTTATCTGTGTATATTACGTACCGACATCAGTTGTTATCTGTTTTTTACGTACCGATGTCATTCGTTACTTTTCTGTACTACACATATACTACTAGAAGTTACATGGTCATTTTTGTCGCTTAATTTATGGAAAGATATATTTTACTCTTGAGTGTCGTCAACATTAAAATTAATAAGAATCTGAGTGGTTCGTTAAGTATATCAGTAATACAATGTCATAGAATGAATTGTAATATCATCTAAAAAATATGTTATTATTGGCGGTGAATGATGTGTTTCTTTAAGACTGATTTATATTAATTCCTCGTTATACGCGGTAGCAATTAACGTGTGCTGTTGGTCGCCATCTTCTTTGTTATCATTAATTGTCACGCAAAATCATCAAATGAATATTTATAGATAAAATTAGCTCGGTCCAGACTTGGCGCCCGTTCTCTTTACATGAGTCATACAATAGCAATTCGAGTTATCTCCCCTGGTTCGCTAAACATCAGGGATCTACAACATTACACATCCCTTGATTTATAGCTAGCCAGAATTGTATTTATTGTGATGGTGGTCCGCCATAGGCAGCAAGTGAAAAATATACAACTTTACTTAGAGTAAATGTCGCTCTAGCTGCCCGTGAATTCGTCGTCATCACAATAAGTTAAATACTATTAATTAAGATATTTACTAAATACAAACAGGGACGTATATACAAATAATCAGCTGGAATTATGATAAGGTAGAATTGACATTAACCGTTTCAAATGCTGGAACTGACGTTTGGCAGGTCGGCTCCTGGGGTCACGTCAAGTCGCTTTCCGAATTACAGAAAGGGGTCAGATAAGCGAGCAAACTGACCCCCAAATACATGGAAACTGACCATAGTAAATACTTGTCGAGCCATCATGCTGGGTGTGAAGCGGGCTGTTTTAACAATGATAAATTAATTATAAGTTTATTTATTTCCCTGTATTCTTTAATCAGGGTCATGATATATTACTAGTCGTCAGCAAATTTACAGGCAATCTGGACAATGTCCACTGTTTGACCAGCAGTCATGGCAGGAAGCGCAGCGATGCGTTCAGAGACCGAGTCACTGACCAGCTTTGACCACATGGTGAACGGGGTTTGTTGTTTCGGCTCTGGTACAGATATTGAGGATATGTCGTATTATAGGTCTCTTGGAAAAAAATGTGGAGTGGTCGCCGCTGATGTAACAAACCGTCTATATACCTGTCAGGAACAAGAAAATAGTACTTATTGGGAAATCTATCGTAATTAACCATAAATGTAAAGATATCACAGTCAGTTCATTTTCTTTCCCGTCATCTAGTCGGTCACATATTTGATTCTTTCCTTTCTGTCAGAAATTCAAGTAGTCTGGGGTATGTATTTGGTTATAAATAAATTATTTTTATATATTTTATTTAAAACTTTGTGAAAGATTAAGAGCTAATTTTATCATCTTCTTTGTGAATCTATATTATCGCTATTACAGCAGTCAATGGAAACAGAAAATAGTGCATATCAGTATAATTTTAAAATATAATGGTCCATGTGACAAAGTGTCATGTGATAACTTGTGATATACCTCATCACAGTGTTTGGCCACCAACGGTGAGAATGTATATCTACCTGTATCAGTTCTATACAGGTACATCACTAAACATCTTAGTCACCCAGTCACTCAATCAACCAACCAAAGTTGAGTTTATTTAACAATATCTTTATGTATTAACATTTGATAGGATGTTCAGACCTAAACTCGCGGCTTTAGATATACCCGTCCAAGTGTAGCTAAGGCATTTCTTCGGTTAGATTTTAGACATGATTTTTTAGGATACAGCTGTGCATTCAGGTTTAGCGAAAGTATGTACCCAAAAATATGAATATGATCATCACCATTAGCTGTACGGAGATGTCCCTTCTAGACGAGAGTTAAATTAAAACATGGTTATTGTAAAGTGTCTGATAAAAAAACCCCAGTCACATCCGCCGTAGTAACATTGTATGTTTCTAATTTTCTGTATGTAATGATAACTTCACCAAACACATCTCTCTATTTGGGTCAGGAGGATACTATGCACGAGATTCTACATCCGCGTGTGAAATAATCTATTCGGAAAAAAAACTATACCGTATAGATCTCCCGTGGAAGGATAAGAAGACAAAATCGGATCAGGACGGGAAAAATCTAGATGTTTCTGTAAAATGACCTATTTCCTTTTCTATTACGTTTAGTAGATGTGGCTGTAACAATCAGAAATTTGTGTAGCACGAACGTTCTGACGAACTCTGGGGTACAAGAAACAAGGGCATTGGAACGATAGCATTGAAACTGATATACATATATTATTGGTAAACATGTACAAAACATCAGAAACATAGATGAGCACGTGGGTTGCACGTTAAATAAACACTAGGAAATGTACGATACGAATACATCACAATGGTTGGAAGTTGGAAAGTCGCTTTTTTGTGCAAAGTTCTCCACGTAAGTCCGCTAGATTTAGAACAATTTCACTTAAAGCTGTACAATTAATGATTACATACAGAGGTCATTTTATGTCATGAAGATACAATATACTTGTCTACGTTATTATATATGACATGTCGACAGTTGAGAGCATATTATCCGAACGTTAATATCCATTACGGCCGCCAGGGGCACCGATTATTGCTGGTGACGTAAGCTAATTGGTGACCACGTCGGTCAGTTTGGGCTGGCGGGCATTGTTGTTGTGATAAGTGCTAATTGTCCAGTGTACGGTAGCCAAATTGTACACGTACTGTATGTCTGATCTGCCAAACTTCGTCAGAATGGATATCACGAGTCGACGAGGGGGCAGATGATAGGTGTGATGACACGATGATAATGTTAGAGCGAACTCGTCCCATTTGTCTGTTGTGTTAATGGAGTCCCTTTATCCTCCTACCGAACACCTTTCACCTGCTCCTTCGTTTACTTATCAACATTATATAAAGATATGTAATTCTTTTTTCAACATGTTTACCAATATTAGAATTAGATATGAATAGTTTTAGTGTTTCGTTTGTGTTACAAATCGCTGGGGCCTTGTCTGTTAAGGTTATAAGGCGTATATCATAGTTACAACATTCCGAGTGTCACCAACTTTTTGTTTCTAATTACATTCCGAGTGTGAACCTGATAAACAAACAGAAGGACATATCACGGTTGGGTGATTTTGTTTTGATTACTACAGGTAAGTAGCTATAACAGTGATCAAATAGATGGCAATGTGTATTAGCTTCCTCATTCTTCCATCACCTGTCAGATTTCGTGTTTCAGACGACGGACACGAAAGAACGATGTCGGGAACGGCGACGGCAGGGGAATCCATGCATGACATGACCAGAGAACACAGGAGAAGGAGGGTATCGAAAATTTTGTCCTCTGCGTGAGGGACATCTAGAACAAATTACCTCGGCGTACGAGATGCCAGGAGCACTATGCAAACACCCGAGCATTTCGAATGGATTATCGGGAACACGAAAACTTTGCGCGAGGGAATATCGTAAACACCCGACCACGGCGTGAAGGATGTCGGAAACACCCGACCACGGCGTGAAGGATGTCGGAAACATCCAAACATTATGAGAGGATTATTAGACACGCGAAAAATCGGTGTGAGAAATATCGGAAACACCCGACCACAGCATGAAGGTAGTCGGAAACACCAGACCACGGTGTGAAAGATGTCCGAAATACTCGACCATTCCGAGCGAATTATTGGGAACACTAGAAAGTCGGGAGCACACGGAATGTTGTTGGGAACATACGAGTTGGGAGCGAGAAAATTAGAAATGCACGATATAACATAGCTGCCAGGGATAAGACATAGGGACGGCAAAGTCGGGTACATAAGATTCGACTGGAAATATAAATAAAAGAGAAAAGATGAAATGTGCTTTAGTGACGTCCTAGTGTAGACTGATAAAACTGGGTTATGGACTCGTTAACTTTGTGGTCAATGTCAGGTTCTCCGACAGAAATAAATGTAAAAGCCGACGATTATACACAGACGACCGGGATTCACCGAGTACACAAATATGTATGTACAGCTTATTACTCGTGGTAAAACAAGCGACATTCAACGTTATACCGGGTTTAAAAAAAAACATTAAGAATTGACGAAACAGTGAAATATGCACGATCTCGTTAAAATAAAAGACAAACATGAATATCCGTTTTTGATAAAGATAGATGCTGTTTTAACTACATCGCGACACTACAGTAAGTCCAGTTTGACCTGCTGATTTACAGCTGTCCGGAGGGTTCAGACTGACCAGTGTCCGAGCGATGTCTATACCAGTGCGATTATACACGTTTGGAATGGTCATACCTGGAATTACTGACTAGATCGAAGTGTTGATTACTGGACTCTCGTGTCCGTCTGGTAGTCTAAACATTATTGTTTCACCTGCCAGACCTCGGTGACCTCTCGTGACCACCCGTGTACAGGTGTGGACAGGTGTAAGTTTAGGTAAAATCCTATAAAACACCAAGATCACACAGTTTGATCTCACTTAGATAACTGTCTTTGATGGAGTTACCGGGAATATACGGCTATATATCCAGCCGTTTTATTGGATTAGTAATTTGGTTGTTAGGAAAAATATCGCACACTTCTTCTCGAAAATTAGACGTGAATAAAACAATGCGAAATTGTTGATAACCAGGTAACCCTCGGTAAACCGGCCATATATTTCAATCTTAGTTTGGTGCGTTCGGATTGGCAATTTTTAAATGAATCCTTCACGATCGTATATTGAATTGACAAAACATTTATCCATTTTACATACGACTCGCACGTGAAATACTCAGGTATGTAATAGACACCCACGTGTACTAATTGCAACATACAAATGCCTGCATGTAGTTTTTATTATAGATCCAACGACAGATATGTAACAAACACGTGCAATACGCGAACATGCGTTCTATGTGAAAGTCACTGTGGGAGAGGGCCGTACTTGTTTAAAATTCGCTTTGTTTGTTACTAGACATTGACATCCTTCGGATTTAAAGGGGTCAAAATAAGGATGGACAATTAATGACATCGTAGACAAGATCGTCACATATTTACATTTATTGTCTTTGTTATGATGTTCGAGAACAACGACACAAGATATGACGAACATTCATTAGAATATGTATATCTTGACCGGCCCGTTCTGGACATTGTAGGTGGTATAGATGACACTGAGGTGGCACGATGTCCGCTGAAATGTCAGAGCTGGTCAGTGTTGAGATCTTGTATTATGGGGTCAAAAATGACCATCGGCAACATGGACTCCCACAACCTAGCTAAGAACCAACCGTTACTCCATACCAGATTATGTGCAAACTCTCAACTAGCCAAAATTGATAAAAGACCAATGGAACTGATCGAAAGTAACAAGGATTTATGTAGAATGTGAAACATTTATCACCTTCCTCCACAGTTAACTGTACTATGGTCGATATACTAAGTTATAAAGTGACATGATGTCGATCGTGATATGTATAGTATTGCTTGTTTTATCATCCAAAGCCTTTCGTTTGTTTACTAAAATCTACCGTCATATTATATATATATATAAAAGTTATGACACACATTATACTCCCAAAACTTGACACTGCTGTAAGGAATCGTCACTTAAGATAAATCACACAAAACAATGGTGTGTTAGAGATCAGAAAAGCCATTATTCTAGTGAAACTGCCATCGTGAGACGATTCTTTTATCAGAATCACGATGAAGACTTTGACTGAAACCAAAGATGTCAACTTGAGAAGTCCCACCCCATAAGTATACTCGGGTGCGTTTCATTCTCGTAAAGCATTAGCAAGCTCAATAGATTTCCAAAATCACGTGACGTTATTTTGTCCTTAAATCACATCACGTATTAACAATGGTTACAGATGATATAAAATATAAAGGAAAAGGACTATAACCTTTTCAGAACTGACATTTCGAGGTGTGATCGGAAGCGAGAACGCTCCCAAATGTTCAGTAAACTAGCCATTTCATCATCCGAAAAGTTTATTATTGTGACTATACAACTCTTCATTGGAAAGGGTTAATATTTACTGATCACTATCATACTTCTCATTTTTTTTTCATTTCTATGTGCTCGCTACTAATGCTACACCTTGTTGTATCAGCGGTTGGTGACGTCAGACAAGGACGAATTAAACTAACAATAGATTAACGACCTTAATTAGCAATAATCTGAGGGAATTCGGACAATGTAGAAAACGTTCGGTCAGTTCCATGGTCCGGAATTATGGCACATTACAGATGTTGACGTCGACACTTGTTTGGATGCCAAAGTAAGGGTATGGTCACCGCTGCCATGTAATGATATATCCTCCGTGTATGGACGGTCGTTTGGTAGAGAGAGCCCGGATGTTCCCTGTGACCAGAGTCTGGGAGGAAGAGAAGTAGGAGGGGGTGGGCTTACGTCATGTTATCAGTTTCCCTATCATCGCTCTCATCTGACATCTATGGCTACCAAACCTATTAATCATGCTGTGTGGTGACATCAACACTTTACATACACATTATCCTTATATTAACGACTTCAGATATAGATAAAATATTACATATATGTATATATGTATGCCACAATCACGAGACGTTATCTTAACTTTTGTATCAAGATTTAAATTTTACAAGATCAGGATAAAGATTAGAAATTTCTGTCGTTAATTTTAATTCATATTGAAGAGATACGATACAATAAAGGGAACCAACACCGTTCCTATTTATAGAACGAGCTTGTAATGATCTCAAGTTATAACAGTTTTACTTAAAAAATGATAACGTTATTACGTCATTATGATTAAAACATTCATAACTACTTTTTCTTAGAACGTCTCTCTGTCCATACAAACATGTTAATACTTTATCCTAGAACGTCTCTCTGTCCATACAAACATGTTAATACTTTATCCTAGAATGTCTCTCTGTCCATACAAACATGTTAATACTTTATCCTAGAACGTCTGTCTGTCCATACAAACATGTTAATACTTTATCCTAGAACGTCTCTATGTCCATACAAACATGTTAATACTTTATCCTAGAACGTCTGTCTGTCCATACAAACATGTTAATACTTTATCCTAGAACGTCTGTCTGTCCATACAAACATGTTAATACTTTATCCTAGAATGTCTCTCTGTCCATACAAACATGTTAATACTTTATCCTAGAATGTCTCTATGTCCATACAAACATGTTAATACTTGATCCTAGAACGTCTGTCTGTCCATACAAACATGTTAATACTTTTTCTTAGAACGTCTCTCTGTCCATACAAACATGTTAATACTTTATCCTAGAATGTCTCTATGTCCATACAAACATGTTAATACTTGATCCTAGAACGTCTCTATGTCCATACAAACATGTTAATACTTGATCCTAGAACGTCTGTCTGTCCATACAAACATGTTAATACTTTATCCTAGAACGTCTCTATGTCCATACAAACATGTTAATACTTTATCCTAGAATGTCACCTTTTACTTTTGCGTATTATGTGTTACATACTTGAGTTCTTGTCAACACAGAGGCAATGTTCATACATAAACTGATTTATTATAACACGAGGAAAATGACACCGCATTTACTGTAGATGCACACAACTGCTCCAAAGAAAATCAAAACGATTAAAATTACTGATACATTTTTAAAAGCTATCTCCTTTTCACATTTGGCGTTAATGTTATTTCTGAAATCTTATCTCTTTACCTGTAATACGTTAATGATAGGAAACATTTGAACTTGATAAGATAGGACAGAAAAAAAAATAATAGAAATGAGGTACCATTGAATCAGCTCGCACAGATTTCGATATTAACACGTGGTTCATTGTTTATTGAACACATTTCATTGTGTTATGAAGACCTTGACGGCCAAACACTGAGCACTGCGTGGTGACCATTCGGGGAACACGCGTAATAAAATGTTAATTATCCACGTAATGAGATCTCATTATCATAATTGATTTATCCTAAATCTGAGATAAAGTTATCAAATAGTGTGACCGGAACAATTCGGACAATCTCTGGTCATCCAAATGTTAGGAATGTCAGTAGGCACCTGTTACTTCCCCTTCCGACCAGTTACATGGGGGTTATTATACAATACTTGACCCTCCTATCTCAGACATTTCAAACAAGCTCTGTTTTGTATCCATCTGCCTGCCAATCGTTGGTTAAGGAGCTGTCTTACCTACGTTATCTATAAGATACTGACCACTCGCCATAAGAAAGCAATTAACCCAGCATCCGGTCATTGCCTGATATTATTGACCACTGTGACATATCGCCACCTACACTGACCACCATGACGTAATCTTGTACCTTGTAGACATTACACCTACAGCCTAACAAATATATACACATGCGCATTATCACGGATTAACAAGTTGATAGAGAATTAAGAAAGACAAACGGGTAAGGTACATTGTTGGTCAGTATTGGACAGTTTATTTGTTTTACATTTTGACATCCACGGAATGTGTCCATTTACTAGGTGTATGTTACCGGAAATCGTCTGTACCAATATATAATTAGGACTTCCGGTTACCCAATCAACAAGATAAACTGATGACGTCATCTATGTAGATCTGATATAATTATATAACCGTTTCTATTATTGTTTAATGGTACAAGAGCTAGATACAATTCTGTAACAACTCATAAAAGAATGAACATTTGTGACAGGGACAGTCCAACTCGGCGTGAATGTTGAAAACAGGCCAAAATGTGTGTTTGGAGACTTCAGAGCTGATTGTTTGCACCCGACATGCATTGTAGACAAAAAAAAAAAATAGCGGCTTTTACAATAAAAAAACAACTAGTACTCCTGTCAAATTGGAGATCGGAGAGAGAATAAAGAGTTGTATGGTTAGTAGGCCCTTCCAACTCGCCTGTTTCAGACAGTTTTTGTGATTAATAAATGTAAACATAACGATTTGTGTCAGGGAAATGTGTCAAGCCATTTAACCCCAGAATAAAATCGTGGGATTGAACCTTGGTCATTACCGTTTACATAATGGTATCTACAAACAGGTGGAGAAAGACTGACCATCATATTGACCATTATCACTAATGTCACTGACCAAACACTTTGATCTGGGATGATCCGATCGAGAGACAATCCTTGTCCGGAATTACAGTTTGGACAATAATGGACACTGTCTGGACGGACAAACAAGGAGGCCCACAAGGTGTTCAATTCGGCGTTGGGGTTGAGGAATCAATTGGTGACAAGTGCAGATTATCATCATCATCGTCGACGTTCTCGTCGTCCTCGTCGTCGATGGCAGTGACCACGGCGTGCTGACCAAACTCAAATAAAGAAAACGACCCTCGTTTACTCTTATGGAAAATATGCGATTAACATCGGTGGATGTTAGGAATGTTCTATGCATATCACGTGACTGTTATCTCTTGTCCCTTTCGCTTGACACCATTTTTTGTTAAATTGCAATCGTAGTTAAGCCGGTATGTCAATCGGTCCGTCTATGATGGACCCCGCAGTACGGATGGAATGTTGATAAACTATCGGGTTTTACATGGGTGTTCACCACGGCCTACACAATCAATGAAGGGTAGACTCTGACCGTGTTTACTTAAGGTCTACTTCAGTAATACACCAATTGTCCCCCTCACGTAAAACCCGATACCCCTAATTATTGACGGGAAAACACGGTAAGTAACAGATAAGCATCGCGACAAGCTAGGAGAAGGGAGGTGGGGGGAGGAGGCAGACACGTCATCAACTAAGCTCAAAACCGTCTCAACATACCCGTGTAATTTTAGACAATTGAAGCATCTTTTGATTGAAATTGAAATCCCAAAGTCTACCAAATGGTGTTATTTTTCTGCCCAACCGTGTTTTCCAATTCCCTTTTATTTCATTACGATATTTTTCATACTATATATCTACTAATGCAGTTGTATGTCATTAATCAGTCTTAAGGTTTGTTGCTAAAGACTAGTATTGTCGGTTACATCTCTAACAAAATCAGAGTGATAAGAAGATGAACCCACAGTGTGGTGACATCAGTGGTCCTATTGAAAGTAACATCCAATGGTTGTTTATAAGCCTTTAGCTTTCGGACATCCAGTACAAATATTTATCTACTGTAGGTGATATCATCAGTGACGATTAATTAACTTTTACTAAAATAAAACTTCTTCATGATTTCTGATTGCGGTTCTCATGGAGACATGTTTACGGGTTGTCCTGTGCTGTTGTAATTGAGTTCGTGGGCAAAGCATTCAACCCTAATGACTTTGGATTGCAAATTGCGGGCCTCCCACAAGTTGTTCAGTCAGGAAGCCACTGACTTAAAAGATATTAGGTCTCAAAATTACCCTGGCTGTTGTGGAGACAATAAACCAAGAAAACCAACATTTAAACCGATCTAAAACTTTGCTGCTTTAGCCCCACCCACTATTGCTATCTGGTTCATACATTCGAGTGCATTTGCACCTACTATAGTGGGTGACGATGTCGATATATTTTGAGCACCATTCATTAGTGTAGCCCATATACAGATGTTTTATACACATGTCCATACATTAATACATTTGCTAACACATTGCTGAATTGAAGATTACTGAATACATACCTACACTATATCTCTATAACTCATATAATGGTAATCCTTACACAATAGCTTCTGTAACAAGGTACCGTTTTAGGTGAAGACGTGAATATGATCTTGTGTAATGTCAAATCGTAAAATATTGCAATTCATTTTATCGTTAAGTGTAATAAGATCATATATATAGAAATATCAGCTGACGAAGAGAAAGCACGTACAACTGAAGTCTTTTTGATTATAAGTGTTGATCGCCACCATTGCAATTCTACTGACATTATTACAGAATATGGGGCTGGGGTTACAAAGTATATTCCTGGTTACATCAATGAGTGACACTGCAATTGGTATCGACGATGTCATCCCGCGGGATATCGCTTATTAAATATAAGACCTTTTCAGCGAATTTTAAATTTAAAACGTAAATGTCATTACATTGAAACGTATGTAAAATAACCCTTGATATCAGTGAATACCGATATCCACTGCCCCCTCCTCACCTCACGGGGTAGGGGTACACCCAGTACACTGCACAGGTATGCAGAGAATGGTGTTACAACGACATTAAACAGTATTGTATAGATAACATATGTTTCCACTTGACGAGGTTAAACCGAATCTCAATGTAAGTTTATGTAAAATAACACTCTATATAAATTTATGTTAACATTTTTAACAGCGGAAATCCGAGGCTTATCGAGTCTAGTATATTCACCTATCTGGCCTAATTTGCAAATACTATCGTATGAAGTCTTTGTAATGTTGCTCGCTCCATGATCAGATCATCACTTAGTACTGTATGTCTTACATACATATACAATCATTGACAATATCGCCTTCCTCCGTGGCCTCCGTTTTAGATCAAAATGATGTGCTACGGACGGAAATTTTCTGCTCCGCTGGTGTCTATCCGAAAACTTCTTGCTTTGTCGACATTTCTTCTATTCGATAAACTAAATTAAACTGTTATCAGTGAGTTTGATAAATGTTCGGTGATGGCAGCGTCACTGTCTACATCTATAACTACGCACTTTATGTTTACATGTACCCAATATCTTTTTCTAAGAAAGATGTCCGTTTGATTTGTTAAATGACAACCGTCATTTTCTATATAATTATCATAAGTCTGGATCTATATGTAGCTGTTATATTATTTCTGCACTGTGAAACCTCCTTATAAAGTCCATTATACAGACCCCCACACTCACCCATCAACCTCTCTCTCCCTCCCCATTGCGTTGCTCGAGAAATCGTACAATGGTCAACATTGCGACTCGCACAGTCGTTAAAATGCAATGTGGTTCAAGTGCAGAAATATTGGACAACATCTTGCGATAAGGTACGTTAATGGTTTTATAATACTTGTTACAGCAAGCGAAGTAAGGTAATGTTAGCTCCGTCACATTGTCGTATTTTTTCAACTCAATAAATATATATATGATGTCGTTTGGAATTATCGTTTTTTGTTTCTGTGTATCAAATCATTCGACGTTAACGGATGCTACTGTGTCTTTTAATATCGTTGTATTTTTCAGCAGTAAACAGCCAATCCCTCGTATTGAATGAATCAATGACTTTTTCGTACCGAGTACGTTATAGCTGTGTTTCACTCGATCTATCTCAGGTACGTCGTCATACAGCAGTAAGCACTTCTGGGAGTAGCGACATGCAATATTCATGTTAATTGTTAAAAACCAATAGAAAACGCAGTATCTGTCATCGGTATAATAGGAATATAGCTCCCATGGGTTGGGGATTGACAATCGTATAGAACTTTTTATATTGCTGTTTACTGTCGTGTAATCTAGAAAGTCATAAAATTATTGATTACAGCCTTGCAGTCTTTATTTATTGTTAATTTTCGTGTAGATATTGTTTACAGTCCCTTAGCCCCGTCTATATTTTAACTGTCGTGAATATATTGTTCACAGTACCGTAGCTCCATGTATATTTTAACTGTCGTGAATATATTGTTTACAGTACCGTAGCTCCGTGTATATTTTAACTGTCGTGAATATATTGTTTACAGTACCGTAGCTCCGTGTATATTTTAACTGTCGTGAATATATTGTTTACAGTACCGTAGCTCCGTGTATATTTTAACTGTCGTGAATATATTGTTTACAGTTCCTAACCCCCAACAACCCCCCCACCCCACCCCACCCCACCCCCACCCCCCACCCCCGTGTATATTTTAACTGTCGTGAATATATTGTTCACAGGTCTGTAGCCCTGTATATATTTTAAATGTCGTGAATATATTGTTTATGATCCTTGAAGTATTGTTTTCCTTGTAGCTCATGTTAATTGATGCCTTGTTTCCGCGTTATAGGGAAACTTCGGAAATAGGTCTGGAGTCAATGAACGTTGGATCTCAATCCCTTCAAAAAATTATTCGCGTCTGGTTCGGAATTCAAGCGATAATTTTGGGAAGAAATCGTCGTTTTCACTTGTATGTCGCACACGGATCGAACTATATTTTCTTTATCTTCAAGGTATTGTGACAGGACGAGTCTCATAATAAAAAATCATCCACTTAACGTAGATTTTACCTGGATGTTATCCACACCTCCTGTAGTCACATGCCTTTCGACTCTTTTTGCACATGCGTAGCAGTCCATGCAACAATATATATGCGTATTTCAAGAATGTTATTAAGCGATATCCCATTAAAGATTGAAAAAGACCAAAAAATACCTGATGTCATTCACATAAACGGAGATAGTGTTTTTTTCGTTTGGATTATATATTTAGAATCGGTATACGTCATAGCTTTGGGGAAATACTGAACCACGGAGTTCTGACATTCATTGACACCTGACCAGTATGAAAAGTTGACAGAACGTCAGGTTAATTCGGACTAACGTATATATTGTTTACTGCTGTGAAGGAACTGTTTACACTAACGTAGGTATTGACACCATCCCTTACCATGATCAAGTTCCGACCACCAACAAGTCCCACCACTACAAAGCCCTCGCTATGCAGCCCCTACCACTACATAGCCCTCACTATTCAGTCCCAACCACTACATAGCCCTCACTATGCAGACCCAATCACTATATAGTCCTAACTATGCAGTCACAATCACTACATAGCACTCCATACGCAGTCACTAACAGACTTACCACTTCCCTATGCGCTACCCAGTCCTCACCATAACCCTCACCACAGCCCTCAGCATAGTGTCATCACTACCTATCTACCCTGTTTAGCCTCATTACTACCCATCTCCACCACTTCCCAGCCCTCACCATACCCTCACCACAATCCAACCCCTACCCAGCCCTTACCACAATATCGCCACTACCCTGTACTCACCATACAACTACCACTACCCAGTTCTCAACACATCCCCACAACTATCCAGCCTCACCACTACTCAGCCTACACCAGATCCCTAACCATCCATTCCTCACCACTACCCAATCCTAGGTATTTCTTACATGCGTAAACGTACAGGTATCCCATCAATTACCGATCGATCTCCATAATAATGTCGTCACGTATCCCGTCCTATCTACCTTTCTATAAACCTAGCCGATATCATTGACCACCTGTAATTCTCTTTTCCAATAGGTGATCACTAACATAGCCGTGTTTCCGCGAGAAGACAGAAGCCTACAGGAATTCCCCGTGGGGAAAAAGGGGCCTTGTTTTAAGTTTTAGACATCTTAATTAGATACGCCGATGAAAATTTGATGACCAATAAACAGACGCAATCAACGAGTTGTGACGGCAAGGCTTCCCAGAGAAGTGATGCCTGACGGAATTAAAGCCCTGAAAGATTTGGATGGGATTATCAGTTTATCAATAAAATACCAATGAATTTGGTTTTTCTTCAATGTAATACATTTAATGTCTAGGAATGACGCTATATGTGTATCTCTCACACATCAATATGGCCACTGTCCCTGTCACACATCAACAAGGCCACTCACTATCCCTGTCACACATCAACAAGGCCACTCACTATCCCTGTCACACATCAACAAGGCCACTCACTATCCCTGTCACACATCAACAAGGCCACTCACTATCCCTGTCACACATCAACAAGGCCACACACTATCCTTGTCACACATCAACAAGGCCACTCATTATCTCTGTCACACATCAACAAGGCCACTCACTATCCCTGTCACACATCAACAAGGCCACACACTATCCCTGTCACACATCAACAAGGCCACTCACTATCCCTGTAACACATCAACAAGGCCACACACTATCCCTGTCACACATCAAGGCCACACACTATCCTTGTCACAAATCAACAAGGTCACTCACTATCCCTGTCACACATCAACAAGGCCACACACTATCCCTGTCACACATCAATGCCACACACTATCCTTGTCACACATCAACAAGGTCACTCACTATCCCTGTCACACATCAATAAGGCCACACACTATCCCTGTCACACATCAATAAGGCCACACACTATCCCCGTCACACGTCAGACTTCTGTGACATTTTACCCATTCACCCAACACTGAGATAGATTATTTGATTCTACCGTTCCTATTCTAAAGAGTGGGATAAAGATATATATCATATCCAGGATATGAAATCAAGAAAAGATTTGTAGAGTTCCTGTTAACGAACGTATTTTAAAAACTTTGTTGTATTAGAAGTCCTTGGTGAAAGCTACAGAATATCAAAACCTGACTTACAGTTTAAATGTGGTAGGCAGAATTTAACTGTTCTAAAGGAAAATTGGTCTTTGAAAAAAAAAGAAAATAGTATTCTTAACAGGTTCCTGTATCTGATAATTGACTAGTCAGGCACGCGACAGGTCCAGTTGGGACATTGGTCAAACTATTACGTCACATCTCACCGACGCGCTGACCGGTTGTGATATCTCTATATCAGGTGTGACAGGCGAAGTGTGCCCCTATTGTGAATAGCCATTAGGTTCGATAACAATCTCAACCCCCCGGGCTGGCCGGACTGACCACACTGACTACAGTGTCCTTCTCTAAGGCCATAAAAGGTTACGAGTAAGTTTAAATTGATATCGGTCATTATTGCCACTGAATAAATTACGTCAACGAATGTAAATAACAAAAAAAAAACCGGGGTAATATGGCTAAGTAATATCATGAAAGAAGCGTTCTTATTCTACTCGGCGATTACAAATCTGGGGTCGAGACTATCATCACTGAAATATATCGTCGTTTTCCCCATAACCAAATCGTTGCTACCCAGAATGCCATGAACCGCTCGCCCTGCGATGATTTCGCACTCGCCTTACACTTAGCCCTTTGTTGGGTGTCCCCGTAATTTCATTCCGTCTCCCCGCGGGAAGTGCCTAGGAGGGTGTTAAGTTTGATTTGTTCTTTGTGTACAGAATTAATCGCACTGGGGTTCGAAGTTCTTGGTTATGTAATAAGTGGTCGATATCTTAATTAAAACGGCCATTACTGACCGCGGCGGTGGGTGACTAAATTGTCTGTCAGTTAACAAAATATCCCTATTTATTAGTACACAGTCTTACTATGACTAGACACCATATCACTGACGTAACGTGACGTTTTTATCAATAACTGGCCGTAAACATGATTGAAGTATTGTGTAGATAAATCGGGAGCAGCAAATAGTACTTTGTATTATTGGATATAGTATTTGTAGGTAGTGTTTTCTTGTTACCGAGTGATAAATTACCTGTTATATATCCGGATAAACAACATTGAGGCGATTTCCTTCGGCGAAATTCGGAATGAATGGAATCCCATCAAAGTTAACAATAGCGATGACACAATCAGCATGACTATCTTGTGATGGCTAAAACTCGCCTTTTTATCTTATTATCAAGGAGAGTATTAGGCATTACTTGGGGGAGCCACTAGTAAATCACTTCGATGATAATAATAATTCTCTACAGAAATGAATTACAAGTCAACAGAATTATGTATTTATTACGTCATCACAATTGTCGCACGCGGATATTGAGTAAATAAGGAAGTTTAATACCATTGACAATCACCTCTCTAAAAGAGAGTAGAATGTATTTATTGCTGGGCGGAGCCTGGGGTGATTAGAATTTATACATTTATGTAAAATATCGATTCATTTGGACTTGTATCTATCGAATTATACTTTTGTTATTGATGTCTGGTGTGAAATGTGGATTCTGATTAAGTGATGTCTAAAGTGAAACATCAATACTTTAATATTGATTTCTGTAGTAAAATATCGATCCTTATTAATTGATTTCTATTGTGAAATATCAATACTGTATCATTATTGATTTCTATAGTAAAATATCGATCCTTGTGGTTTAGTGTGATTGGACATTAAACGTTTAACTTTTTACTGAGCAGTAAGGAACTGCTCTTTGACACTAACTGAAGCTTTTTCGTTTGTTCCAAATTTCATGCAGTCTACGAACAGATTTTGTGAAAAATACATGTCATTTCAGTATAAGAATTACTTATGCAACTGTATTAAGTTGGTAAAATGTTCAGCATAACAATAAAGGCACAGATGGTAAAGAAGGAGAGACGAGGATTTAAGAGGATATCAATCGGAGTTGATTTCATAGGATACTAATGGATTTGTAATAGAAAACATTTATATATACCTACTTGGTCATTATTTGTTATATACTTTATCTATGTCTCATACGATCTCATTTCTCTAGATTAGAAATATTATACATCTCTCTCTATATATATATACATTTGTTTTATATCTAAATCATGTATTTTCTGTGGTTTTAATCGTATTTATATGTTAAAGTATTATGGTCCTGGCGATTATAAGTTGCAATAACTTGGGTCAAATCGGTTTATAATATTTTACAATAGGTTAAACTGCTGTTAAACAATGATGTTTGATATCACATTTACTTCCTCCCTTATTGAACTGCTTGACAAAACAGACGAAGTACATAGGAATCGGATGCGGAAACAAATTAGAATGATTTATAACTCTGGGTTACTTCCTCATTTATTTATATTCTTAAAAAAGTGATATTTAAATATTGGTTAATATTGTAAAGCAATATTTAGATATTTATTTGTGTTCTAAAACAGCGATTTAGCGATACAGGATCTAATCATTGTTCAATGTATAATAGCGTTATCGACACTCGGGATAGAAATCTGTCCGTTGTCCAGCTGTCGTGTTTTCAAGCTGACACGAGGAGGATACTAAGACAGAGTACTTATCGGAAACGTATCAATAATATCAGACGTCGAACAAAGTTCAAAGACATTGGTCATGGTTATCAAGGTATCATTACTGTCCTCGTTTCCTGCATTGAAACAACCGTCATTGGTATCTGTTCCCGTCTGATGTGGCCTTCATGGCCCAAAACACCCCGGGGATGACCATCAACAAGTTAAACATTTTCCACAAGTAGTTAATTGTAGCACACAGTAGTATTTTCGGTCGATTAAGATAAAGTTGAACTATTCCGCTATAGTAATTTTATTGGGGCCGACATCGTAACGGGGCTCTTTGGAGGTTCGGTTTCCCTTTCAGCTCGGACAAAAGAGGAAAAGGAAGCTCGAGAATCACCACTACATCTAACAGTCGTAACGTCCCGTGAACAATAACACCAGAGCTCCGATCGTTACTATAGATCCTGTATTATCTTATATCTCTACCGGTCCGACAGCCGTTGTAATTGTTACGCAACGACCGTAAATCTCTCCAAGCTGGAATCGAAAGCATCAACTGGTCGGTTCGCTTCTAAAGGGTTTGAATATGGGCGGATAACAATAAGTGTCACTTCCTCGGCTTCAGGCATTCGTTGTCAAACGGTTTTATCGCGGATTTTGTATCGACCATTAAACACACGTTCCTTGTCTTCCTCGTTGTTGAAAAGGTGGTGCATTTAAAATGACCCTTTTCCAACCGTGCTTCGTATGCCGAAGTCTTTGCTGTATTAAAATGAAAATAGACGAGACAAAAGCGATCACAATTTATTTGGCAGTTTTGATGTTGAAGTTTACAGTTAATGTATAATATAAATTAACATAAATTATCACTATAATCAACGTCTTTATGCAAATTACGCATTGATTTGGTCACTGTCCCAGTTACACATCAAAAGGTCACTATCCCAGTTACACATCAAAAGGTCACTGTCCTAGTTACACATCAAAAGGTCACTGTCCCAGTTACACATAACAAAGGTCACTGTCCTAGTTACACATAACCAAGGTCGCTGTCCAAGTCCCACATCAATAATGTCACTGTCCCAGTTACACATCAAAAGGTCACTGTCCCAGTTACACATAACAAAGGTCACTGTCCTAGTTACACATAACCAAGGTCGCTGTCCAAGTCCCACATCAACAATGTCACTGTCCCAGTTACACATCAACAAGGTCACTATCCCAGTCACACATCAACAAGGTCACTATCCCAGTCACACATCAACAAGGTCACTGTCCCAGATACACATCAACAAGATCACTATCCCAATTACATATCACGCGGATGTCTGTGTGTGAAAGTCTAACGAGTATCTTATAAAGCTGATGTAAGTGTGCGCCACGAACATCTTATGTAGACCCGAGTACAAGAGTACTGGAGTACAGGTCTCGTAGTGTGATGTAGACCGGATGTACTGGAGCACAGACTAAGAGGAGAGAGTACTTTTTGGACCGGATGTAAAGGTGTGAATGTCTCGTACATCTGATGTAGACCGGATGTAAGGATGTGAATGTCTCACACATTTGATGTAGACCGAATGTAAGGGTGTGAATGTCTCGCACATCTGATGTAGACCGGGTGTAAGGATGTGAATGTCTCACACATTTGATGTAGACCAAATGTAAGGGTATGAATGTCTCGTAAGTCTGATGTAGACCAGATGTTAAAGTGTCATTGTATAACACTATAATGAAAATGAAAACAAAAACCCGGAGTAAAACAAGGTGAACTCTCTCGATTCCAATCAGATGTTACATAATATTATATTTTGCACACTCAACCAGTTAAAAAGACTACTTCAATTAAAGGAAGAGAATGGCCATCTTTACGTCGCCTGCTGTCTCTGGGTGAAAAGTAATGATGGTGGATACAAGGTAAACATTTATGGATAAAAATAAATACCTTAATTACTTATTCATTCTTCATGATTCCAAAACTCTTCCTTATATATAAATCAATTTCATCATTATAGTCACATACAGAGAACAAGAGTCCTACTTTTCAGCAGACCTCTTCGTGTGAACACTTCCATATTGTCAACCATTTTATTCAGGCTTACATATAATTATCACCCCTACATAAATACTGCCATAATAGAAGTACGACATGATGAACGTATGTTAACATATTAAACAGCGTTACCTGAACATTAGAGGACATATTTTACCTGTACTATATTTAATGGGTGGTATTTATGTTGAATCAGCAAAGTCGTGATAACATAAAAGTCAAAAATAGTTTCGGACTATCGAGCCATCGGACTATCGAACCTTCGGACTATCAAGCCTCTGATGGTCACTAACCTTATATGACCAGATACTATGAATACAATATATACCTCTAATTTAATCAAGAGTCTTGATTTTGATTCAGTTTGTATTTTAAACAAAATACTTTGATTCAACGGCATGTGCATGAATACCCGTTGTTGATGGTTTCCGCCGGAAGTTGAGCAGGTGCACGCCTCATCTCGTGCAATCAATAATTAATGAAGATGTCTAGAAAAGTCTTTAGGAAAAACAAGAGATAAAATCTTTCAAACTGAGGGAGTTTTATGTTATTGATTGCACTGTCTTATTGGGCTGTTTTGTGAGTCGTCTGTACAAGCATATTGATATACCTGAACCAATGACATAAGGGACCAATTGACGGTCACGTGTTCAAACGTTTCTCAGTGTAATTTTATCGTCGATATTTATTAAAATGAGATGACGGAAGACAGCTGGTGTGTGTGGCTGTACCAAAGATACCGTTATGTCCGTTCGCAAGATTTCACCTTATCAATGGAGGAGGAAGTAGCTACTTCCGCTGATGTTTTACAGTGATGCGAACAAGTCAATGCTATCCCCGGGACAAAACGGTACATACTTGAATGGAACTCGTGTGATGGTTTTAGGTATCAAAGGCCGTTTATTATTGCTGGTTTGTAAGATCGAGGGGAACCCCGATTTCCCCCTCCAGCCCGGAATTGCCCACTGACCACACTCCACATGTATATGAGTATTTGTTTTCTTCCTTGAGCATGAGAAAAACCAATAGTAAACAATTCCCAGGCATCCAGAAGACATTGACCTTAGCCCTTAGAGACTGCACAAACAGACGAGGGATGGGGAGGGGGCGGGGTTCACAACAAAATTCTTATTACGTTGTATGCGGATGTTGTTTTTAATTAATTGGTCGTCGACATTATCTATGTGAAATACATGTGTACCAATATGATTAAATGTGATTGGACCGCTGTGGTGTGGTAAATTGGGTTCTCAAAATGTCATAAAGTACATGGATACACGGTAGTAAGGATTCAGGGAAAGTATTGTCATATGATATACTTTATAGAGAATTCTTAGTGGGAATAATTGTGAGGAAATTTTAAAGAGATACGTTGTGGGCAATCCTCGCCTGTTTCCGTTTCGAGGTAAAATTGTGATGATTATTCGATCTATTGTAGGAGAAATTTGATGAGAAATATGAAGTCTGAGCGACGTGGATGGTATCGTCCTGGCATAAAATTTATGATTATTTTTCATAAGACATATATTAAAAAAATAAATAATTAAAAAACAAAAACAAGACTATGCTCATCCTCAGTTTATTGATTTAGTTAAAATGTTGTTCTTCGTGCGTCACATATCAGGTTTGTTCTATTTTGTTGACCATGTGTGGGTTATAGAAAACCAAGCCGAGAAATAAGGAGATATATACAGCACATGCAGGATAGTATATCTAGTTAACAAGTTAACATGGCCAGAGATATTATATCTAGTCAACAAGTTGACATGGCCAGAGATATTATATCTAGTCATTAAGTTAACATGGCCAGAAATATTATATCTAGTCAACATGTTGACATGGCCAGAGATATTATATCTAGTCATTAAGTTAACATGGCCAGAGATATTATATCTAGTCAACAAGTTGACATGACCAGAGATATTATATCTAGTCAATAAGTTAACATGGCCAGAAATATTATATCTAGTCAATAAGTTAACATGACCAGAGATATTATATCTAGTCAATAAGTTAACATGGCCAGAGATATTATATCTAGTCAATAAGTTAACATGGCCAGAAATATTATATCTAATCAACATGTTGACATGACCAGAGATATTATATCTAGTCATGAAGTTAACATGGCCATATAGTGATTTATAAACTATAGGTAAACATAGACCCTTGGACTTTATACTGTGTATATATAATTATTTTATCAAAAACAGTGTTTTGTACACATCAGATGATGAAGATCACGAGCATTCGTACAGCAAGCGCCGTGACGCTGGGTTAGAAGTTGACCATGCTTTTTAGGACAAAACGAACAGCTTTATCTCAATATGATGATTTCGTTCTTTTTAAAGCACCTTAAGTGTTGGTAAAATAAAACTGGATCAGTTGTTGAGGAGTTTGATACGCGGCTAGGTGGTTTTGATAAGTTTTGAATTGACAATATTAATCACTGAATATATATCCGCCAGATACATAGAGTCAAAACAATTCAAAATACTATAACGTAAGGTATCCGGTTTTATTTCAAAAAGACAAAACAATAACATTCCTGTTTGACATAATTAAACATCTATGGATTATGTTGTGATATCGTGTGTCTCCACCGTGTCGTAGATAGGTAT